>NC_041043.1:17558109-17598109 GCF_900634625.1 Parambassis ranga
TAAAAACATGTGACACGTAACGACCCGACGCCATCACTGATCATCAGGCTTCTTATTTCTGCTCTCGTCTGAACTCTGAATATTTCCCAGCAGGCCTCTGGGTTGTCACATGACCTCTCTTAGACAGAGGTCATGTGACTGGCTGCTCAGTGTTCTGATGGTGGGACCTGTGCAGGTGAGCCTGGGTTCACCTGTGACCTCACACGCTGTCACATGACAGTTTCTGAGGTGACCTCGGGCCTCCTCTGTGAGGCGTTCCTCTGGATCATTGTTCCTGAACCAATGAACGTTTCGTCTGTTTGTCAGACGCCGTGTGAACATTGTGAAGCAGCTCTGTGGACACGTCCCTGTTCATTCCAATGGGCTGCTGTCCATATACTTTTGGCTGCTGCACAGTGAAGGAGCTCTTTGAATTGTTTACAACAGGACGCTCCCTCGGCATGCTGGGACATGACAGGGAATGACTGGAATGTTAGAAGGTGAGACTCCACCTGTCTGAACACACACAGACACACACACAGACACACACAGACACAGCCACACAGACACACACAGACACACACACAGACACACAGACACAGACACAGACACACAGACACACACACACAGACACACACACAGACACACACAGACACAGCCACAGACACACACACAGACACAGACAGCCACAGACACACACACAGACGCACACAGACACACACACAGCCACACACACACACAGTCACAGACACACAGCCACAGACAGCCACAGACACACACACAGACACACACACACACAGCCACACACACACACAGTCACAGACACACAGCCACAGACAGCCACAGACACACACACAGACACACACACACACAGCCACACACACACACAGTCACAGACATACAGTCACACGCACAGCCACAGACACACACACACACAGTCACAGACACACACAGACACACACACAGACTCACACACAGCCACACATACACACACAGTCACATGCGCACATACAGTCACACACAGCCACAGACACACACAGACTGGCTTTTATTTTGGCGGTCTGTGTCTGAGCAGTGTCACCACAGACAGGAAGTGACACGCTGAGCACTGTGTGGGGTATTTTTGGACGGACTGAGGTCAAACTGTGTCTCTCACCCAGACCAGATGCGTTGATGGACTTCATCGACTTCTTGATCTTGTACAGGACCGATCTGTCCACATCCAGAGCCTGAAGAGGACACACTGTCAGATTTACACAACAAAAACACACAATCAATCCAACCAACATCCGTCCCTCTGACAGGAACCGCCTCCATCTTTTAAAACGCCTGCTGCAGCTCCGCCTGCATCACTGACCTCCACACTCACAGACCTGAGACAGGAACCAAACCCCACCGCTGGCCTCCAAAGGAACCAGAACCATTCATGGAAACAAGACATGTCACACAGCACAGAAACAGGAAGCACTGGAATCGTTTTAACCCACGGTCACTGAACACACCACGAAAACACAGTGAGCCTCACGAGGGAAAGGCCTGAGAAGAGCAGCAGGCACAATAACAGCCTGATGGAGCAGAGACCAATGAGAACACTCTGACTGATCATGTGACAGGCTGAGCAGGCCTGATACAGGACTTGAGACTGACCAGCAGCTGAGAGGACACATCACACTGAACACACGTCATTATATAACAACAACGACAACAACAACAGAGACGACAACAACGACAACAGAGACAACAACAACAGAGACAACAACAACAGAGACAACAACAACAGAGACAACAACAACAGAGACAACAACAACAGAGACAACAACAACGACAACAACAGAGACAACAACAACGACAACAGAGACAACAACAACAGAGACAACAACAGAGACAACAACAACGACAACAACAGAGACAACAACAACAACGACATCAGAGACAACAGAGACAACAACGACAACAGAAACAACAACGACAACGACAACAGAGACAACAGAGACAACAACAACAACGACAACAGAGACAAAAATGACAACAACAACAGAGACAACGACAACAGAGACAACAACAACAACGACAACAGAGACAAAAATGACAACAACAACAGAGACAACAACAACCAGACAAAACACTGAAAACCAAAACCTCCACATCACGACAGACAGACGAGTCAGGACATGACAGAGGCACAGAGGGGTTTAACCCTGAAGAGAGAAGACAGACACTGAGACAGACAGACACACAAAGAATGAAATGAGGAGGGCATTTAGCACCCGGGACACACAGTGAGGACACAGTGAGGACAGAGTGAGGACACAGTGAGGTGGGTCTGGTTTGGACTTGTTGGGGAGGCTCCATCTTTGCCTCAGGTCTGCAGGGCAGGAATGTCCCAGCATGCAACAGGAGCAGGAAGACGTGACAAGATGACCAGCATGAAGCACAGTGTGATCAAACACAAAAAACTGACACACAAAACAGAGAGACACACAAACAGGCAGAGACACACAAACAGACAGAGACGCACAAAACAGACAGAGACGCACAAAATAGGCAGAGACACACAAAACAGACAGAGAGACACATAAAACAGGCAGAGAGACGCACAAAAGAGATGCACAAAACAAGCAGAGACACACAAACAGGCAGAAAAAATGTCCACCTAGGCCCTGAACATGTCTGTCCTCGGGGGCCTCTGAGGGGCCCCTCTAATGAAGCACTTTGTGAGGGCCGGGACGCTCTCCCGGCCCTCACAAAGTGCTTCATCATCATCATCATCACAGTGCCTCACAAAACCAGAAGCAGCAGCTTACAACACGCAGCTGCTCAGGAGGAAGTGTGTGTGTTCCTCTTTCACACTGACACACACTGACTCAGCCATCCAGAGTCAAAGTGTTACACGTTTCATCACAGGAAGTGCAACACACACAGGCTGCTGAACATGGAACACTGAGCTGTGTGTGTGTGTGTGTGTGTCCTCGCCTCCTCCAGGGCCGACACCGTGTTCCTGCAGTGGGACATCCGGGTGGAGAAGCTGGAGGTGGTCGGAGCCTTGTAGTCCTCATTGGTCTCCGCAATAAACTCCGTCACGCTGATCAGCTCCGGCATCGTGAGCTCCAACAACTGAACACACACACGGTCCTGAACACACACACACACGGTCCTGAACACACACACGGTCCTGAACACACACGGTGAACGCGCAGGTACGGCTGCCACACCTGGACGGCTCCACGGAGCGCGCTCCGTCACGCACAGATCCTTCGCTGGGTCCTGGTCTCGCTGCTCCGCATTCTGAATCACATGTTCACTCTGTACTGAAGTTTCCACGCGAGTCCCACGGGCGTGAAGCACCGACACAGCGTCACACCGTCACGGACACCTGCGGCGCGGATCTGACCGAGAGCCGGGAGCGCGCACTGTGCTGCGGCTTCAGGAACCACCCAGCAGGCTGAGTGTGAGGCCACGCCCCCAGCGGTACTGACTGAACTTTTCTTCTTCTGCAGACTTTAAAGCTGCAGTCTGAGGAGACAGGAGCCCCGCTGTGACCCTGCTGTCCCACAGGGGGCGCTCTACAGTCCAGAATGCGTGTTGCCTCATTCTGATCATGTTCGTGTTCCCAAACAGCAGATCAATCCCATTCTTAGTTTTTAATCAATCAAAGTCTCGTTCTATAACCGTCAGTGACACGAGCCACTTCCCAGCATCCTCCATTCTGACTGGACACAGCAGCAGAGCCCCTATAGAGACATGTGAGGACCATGGAGGGAGGACCTCCTGTCCCCACCGTCCTAATCTGAGCTGACCAATCAGCAGCCGTTAGCAGCATGCTAGTGTTTGAGGGGCTAACCCTCTTCACTTTGGCCTGAACCACCAGGAGGTGGACGTACATCTCAGTCAGGGTCCTGGGCAGCTCTCCTCCCTCTCTGGTCTCCAACATGTCCTCCAGAACTGTAGCAGTGATCCAGCAGAAGACCAGGATGTGGCACATGATGTGGTCCCGCTGGCCTGCTCCTCCTCTCTGAACCTCCTCCTGAAGTCCTCCTCCTTCTGTGGGTCGGTGAACCCTCTGACCTCTGTCACCATGTCCACACAGTCAGGAGGGATCTGATTGGCTGCTGCAGGTGATCCAGAGATGGAGGACCCTTTGACCGATCACTCTTCATGGACACACAGCTGGGTCCAGGTCCAGCAGAGTCTGGTCTGACGTCCTGGATCCTGATAGAATCACAAACACTGACTCTGAGGTTCTTCTGGAGAAATGATGCTGACGTCATGAAACACTTTAAATGATTGAATAATGATGCAAACAAACATTCACTCAGACCTGTGACCCTCAGACCTTTGACCCTCAGACCCAGCAGCAGCTTTGAAACCAAGAGGAGGATCCATCGACCCGTCACTAGTGATGGGTTTTCGAGGCTTTGTTGAAGCTTCGACACCTGATTCAAGAAAAAGGTTCATTACTCCAGGCTTCAATGACACAGTGCTCGAGTAGGACATCTAGTGGTGAATAAAATGAACTGCAATGTGTGTTATTGGTTCATGGATTGTTCGTGTCTCCTTCGACTGCACTACATGGTCGAATGGTTTCAGGCTGACACGATAAAATACAGTAAACTTGTTACAAAGTTACATTTGAAGGGGACAAATAATCAAACACCATGATTAATCCGATTCAGATTTTTAACACAATTAAAGCAGGTGTACAGGGATCATTGTCGGTTTGGGTGCGAGAGGGTCCGAGTTCAAAACGTATGGTATGCGAATCAGCGAGGGGTCCTCCACACACAGACACAGACACACACACACACAGACAGACACACACACACACACACACACACACACACAGACACACACAGACAGACACAGACACACACACACACACAGACAGAGAGACCTGATCAATCAGTTCAGATCAACTTGCAGAAAGTTTCCACCGTCATGGAGAAGAAGCTGCTCGAGCTGCTGTGATGCCACTCTGCCAGCAGGTGGCGCTGCAGTTTAAACAGACCTACCACAAGGACTATGGCCCGTCTCAGTGTAAACTTCAAAGACTTTCAATCTGAGATCCAGTTGCTGAGCTGGAAGAAGGTGGACTGTCCTCACCGGGTTGGGGACGACTTCCTGCCTCTTGTATCTCAGGGTGTTTTTCATGAGTGAGGTGTGTGTCTGTGTGTGTCTGTGTGTGGACTCTGGCCCGCTGTGTGTGTCTGTGTGTGGACTCTGGCCCGCTGTGTGTCTGAGCGGTTGTTGAACCCTGCAGGAAGCACCTCTCTCTCTGTGTCTCTTCTTTGCGTCTCAGCTGCATCTTCAGGTAAACATGGCCGACAGGAGGACGGCGGGAAAGACGGTGGCCGAGCTGGACTTCCTGCAGTTTAATGACCTCGCCTGTGAGACAGTTGGAGGGACGGTGAGGCACAGAAGAACGTGGCACCTGTGGTCTGTATGCTAAGCTAAGCTAACAGCTACACAACTGTTGTGTCCTTCAGGTTATCTTTGCAACAGACGAGTGGTTCGCTCCGGCTAAAAACCTGCTGAAGGTACGAGCCTCTGACCCCTGAGGACCTGGAGGTCCGAACAGCCCCACACCAGATCACAGAGAGTAACTGTGTGTGTGTCTGTGTGTGTGTGTGTGTCTGTGTGTGTGTGTCTGTCTGTCTGTCTGTCTGTCTGTGTGTGTGTGTGTGTCTGTGTGTGTCTGTGTGTGTGTGTGTCTGTGTCTGTGTCTGTGTGTGTGTGTGTGTGTGTGTCTGTGTCTGTGTGTGTGTGTGTGTGTCTGTGTCTGTGTGTGTGTGTGTCTGTGTGTGTGTCTATGTGTGTGTGTGTGTCTGTGTGTGTGTGTGTCTGTGTGTGTGTGTCTGTGTGTGTGTCTGTGTGTGTGTCTGTGTGTGTGTGTGTCTGTGTGTGTGTGTGTGTCTGTGTGTGTGTGTCTGTGTGTGTCTGTGTGTGTGTGTGTCTGTGTGTGTGTCTGTCTGTGTCTGTCTGTGTCTGTCTGTGTGTGTCTGTGTGTGTGTCTGTCTGTGTGTGTGTGTCTGTGTGTGTGTCTGTGTGTGTCTGTCTGTGTGTGTCTGTCTGTGTCTGTCTGTGTGTGTGTCTGTGTGTGTCTGTCTGTGTGTGTTTACACAGAGGGAGCCTCCACAGTTCCTCCCGTCTGCCTTCACTGACTTCGGGAAGTGGATGGACGGCTGGGAGACCAGGAGGAAGAGGATCCCCGGTCAGTGTGTGGAGCCTCCTCTTCCTCACTTCGTGCAGAGTGATGAAGATGTTTGTAGTGATGAAGCTCACAGATCAGATCACAGTCCTGAAACCTGTCAGTAAAGAGTAAAGGTCACTGTTGGGTTCGGGCTGCAGGGACAGAATGAGTCCAGGTGGACATGTGGACCGAGAGGTTCCATGAGACAGCACAGAGACAGGAGCCCCTGTTACATCACTCACCTGGTTTCTCCGTGTCAAAGGTCATGACTGGTGCATCATACAGCTCGGAGTGCCGGGGCTGGTCTACGGCGTGGACGTGGACACGTCCTTCTTCACGGGAAACCACTCGCCCCGTGTCTCCATCCAGGCCGGCTGTCTGGGTACCTGTCTCTCTCTCAGATGTCACTTCCTGCTTCCAGCTGTGTGTAAACACTTCCTGTTTCCCAGCAGACCAGGCCCCCCCACTCAGCCTGGAGGGAGACCGGACCGGCATGGCGGCCTCTGACAGTCAGATAGCAGCTGTCACCGAGGTAACGGTAACAGTCAACTCTTCACCGTGGTAACACGCGATGTTTGATTGACAGCATATGTTTGATTGACAGCTGGGCTCGGAGGCGTGGCCTGAGCTGGTGTGTGTGTCGGAGCTGCAGCCTGGATTCTCCGACTGCTGCCACAACCACTTCAGAGTCTCCTTTAAAGACCGGGTCACACACCTGCGCCTCAACATGCACCCAGGTACACACAGGGACACCCAGGGACACACAGGGACACACAGGTACACACAGGGACACCCAGGGACACCCAGGGACACCCAGGGACACACAGGGACACCCAGGTACACACAGGGACACCCAGGGACACACAGGGACACACAGGGACACACAGGGACACACAGGGACACAGACACACACAGACACACAGGGACACACAGGGACACCCAGGGACACACAGGGACACACAGGGACACAGACACACACAGACACACACAGAGACACACAGGGACAGGGACATACATGGACACAGACACACACAGACACACACAGAGAGACACAGGGACACCCAGGGACACAGACACACACAGAGACACACAGACACACACAGGGACACAGACACACACAGACACACACAGAGACGCACAGGGACACACAGGGACACAGACACACACAGACACACACAGAGACACACAAGGACACCCAGGGACACACAGGGACACAGACACACACAGAGACACACAGAGACACACAAGGACACCCAGGGACACACAGGGACACACAGGGACACAGACACACACAGAGACACACAGGGACAGGGACATACAGACACACACCTGCGCCTCAACATGCACCCAGGTACACACAGGGACACCCAGGGACACACAGGGACACACAGAGACACCCAGGTACACCCAGGTACACCCAGGTACAGCCAGGTACACCCAGGTACACCCAGGTACAGACAGGGACACACAGGGACAGGGACATACAGAGACAGACAGAGACACACAGACACCCACAGGCAGGGACACACAGAGACACACACATTAACAGCGGTGTGTGTGTGTGTCCTCAGATGGAGGGATAGCCAGACTTCGAGTGTACGGCATCGGCCAGAGAGACTGGTCGTCGGTCCCAGCCAATCAGGATGTTGATCTGGTGGCTCTGACCAATGGAGGAGTCTGCCTCAGCTACAGCGACGCCCACTTTGGACATCCGCGTAACATGATTGGTTGGAAGCTGTTGAGACTGTAGCTGGTTGTGTTTGTTGGTCCGGTGTATAAACTGACTGAGGTGACGCTGGTGTGTCCGCAGGTCCCGGTCGGGCCGCCAACATGGCCGACGGATGGGAAACAGCCCGCAGACTGGACCGCCCCAAAGAGCTGAAGGTTTAATCTGAAAGGACGTCTGGCCGAGGTCACCGCTGTGAACCAGAGCGTCATGCGTCCCTGTGCTTTGTCTTGCAGGTGGACCAGCAGGGGATCCTGCAGGTGCCCGGCTGGGAGTGGGCGGTGTTTCGTCTCGGCCACCCTGGAGTGATCAGCAGCATCGAGGTCGACACCAACCACTTCAAAGGTGGAGCCTCGTCTTCGCTCTCCTGGCCTATAAAAGCAGTCGCTCACCTGTCCTTCTGTCCAGGTAACTTCCCGGACTCGTGCAGGATCGAGGCCTGCACTTTGACCCCTGAGGAGGAGGCTGACGGCATCAGGACCAGGTGGAATTCTGGGACGTCGTGGCAGCTTCTTCTGCCCCCACAGAAAGTAGGCTTTCATCGCCCGTGACGTGGCTTTTGTTTCCTCATCTTCCTCACCTTGGGCTTCCTCTCTGTAGCTCCGCCCTCATCACAGACATCACTTCACCACAGCGGCGCTGACTCGGCCCGTCAGTCACATCCGTCTCATCATCGCGCCGGACGGAGGAGTCAGCCGTCTGCGCCTGTGGGGTCGACCCGCACCCACCAATCAGAGGAGACCGGCTTCCAGACTCTGACCCCTACTCATGAAACACATGATGATGTCACTCAATAAACTTCCTGTCATGTGACATTTGTTTTTACTGTAGTCTGATGCATGTGCACACACAGGCCCGTGACTGCACTCTGTTCATGTGACCACAGGAGGGCGCCAGAGACACACTGTCCTCCTGAGGCCGACAAGCTGAACACAGATCATCAATACTTCTATTATCGGCCCATCGCAGCCTCACTAAAGCTTTCTCTGATCAGTTACCCACAATCCTCTGCTCCTCCTGATCACCGTGGTTTATTTAGGTGTGAGCCTATTGGCTGTCAGTCAGCTGATAGAGGAGGAACAGACACGACGGACTGGTGATGTAGACAAGATGAAACTATTGTGTTATTATGTTGTTAAGGTTTCTGATCATTAGTTCTCATCTGTCTGCTCTCAGGCTCAAACTAAATCCCCCCTTCTCACCCTCCTCACCCTCCTCACCCCTCACCCTCCTCACCCTCCTCACCCCTCACCCTCCTCACCCCTCCTCACAGCTGCAGTAGCCTCCTCTTCCTCCGGTCCACGGCAGGAGGCCGTTGGTCTGTAGACCCTCCTGCCGTGGACCATCAGGTCCACGTCTTTAACGTCCCACAGCTTCAGAGCAGGAGGAGCTCAGGTGGAGCCGAGCTTCGTTATGGGGGTGAGCCTGAGCTGTGAACACCACCCTCCTCCACCCACTGCACTGTGTGCAGATATGTGGATGAAGAGGTTGGAGCACCCGGACTTGTCTCATCAGATCTGTTCGGTTAGAACCTTCCAGGTGGGTTTCTTGTTCATGAGCCGCCATCTTTGGAGGTCATGGTGTCAGCCATCATTTGACAGACTTGTTTTGTGCCACTCTCAGGACATGGAGATGTTCAAGCTTTGAGCTATGACAGAGCGACCCCTGCTGGCTCCAGCAGCGAGTCGACCCCCTCAGACTCCCATGTGTTCATAGCTCACTCAATGTAATTATATTAGGACCTAAAATCCCTCATGGCTGCTTTGAGTGACAGGTGGTTTCCACATCATGGTGCGACTTCCGGTTTCTACGATCACCCGCCTGCCTCCACTCAATTCACCTTCCTCTTCTTTGTATTTGGAGTTTTGGACCGTGGCGCTGCCAACATGGCGGCGGTTGGAGCGTCCAGGAGCCTCAAAACAGCTCTAAAGACATGTGACGTCACAGAAGCTTCGTCCATAGTTTTTACTGTCAGTCTAAATATGAGATTTTAATCTGTGTGCTGCTGGAGGCTTCTGGACCACAGACACCAACACCTCTGAGTCTACTCTCTGGGTGGACTGAGGACAGACTGGGCCTTGTAGTTCTTGTGTCAGTGTGTAAACCGTGAGCAGGTCTGGACATTGGATGGTGTCTGTCCTCAGGTCAGCTGACGGTCTGCGGCTCAAAGATTCATGATTCCTGCTGCAGAGGACGGTCTGGTGTCAAACGTGTCCTGGCTGAGACGAGGCGTCCTCGCTTTGATGCTCCTCACACCGCTCACAGCATCCAGTCCACCGGCTGTGAGGATCAATCAGAACACACAATGAAAATATTCAGGCTTTAAAATGCATGAAAGTGATGTGAATCCACAGAGGAGCTCATTTAACATGTGCTGAACGTCTGAGGACAGGACGATGTCATCATCTCTGATGTGTGTGTGGTGATGTTCAAACTGAACTCTGCTGCCCAGCAGGGGGCGCACACTCATCCAATTGTGTGTGTGTCAGCTTAAGGAGGAACCAGTCCTGCTGCTAGTCAGAGAGGATGAAGGAGAGAGAGAGAGAGAGAGAGAAAGAGAGGAGAGAGAGAGAGGGGAGAGAGAGATAGAGCGAGGATGAAGGAGAGAGAGAGAGAGAGAGAGAGAGATGGTCTGTAATCACTCAGAACAGCAGGGTGGAGTGCAGGCTTCTTCAAGAGGGCAAACGATGGCATGTCTGAGAGAAGATGGGACAGTGCCAGAGGACAGAGAAGCAGCTACAATGGCTAGGATACTGAATCTGTTCAAACCAAGCAGGGACGCAGTCTGAGGCAGGTGGTAGGCCTCAACTGAAACAATGCGTTCCAGTGAGGGAGTGGAATCTCATGAAGCTGTTTCAGAGTGAAAGGGGTGGAGCACATGTCTTCTGGTTGGACAGGGACAGAATGGAATGGTTGGAATGTCACTGACTTTAGTTAAAACAGTTCAGAACCGGGCTCACTGGCAGGGGACCCAGAGGTTACTGTTTTAAAGAGGGTTCTGGGCTTATTGCTGTTAGTTGTAATGATTTTAGAGAAGCAGGTATTTCTAGCTTCTTTCACAGCGCGTTGATATTTCATCATTCATTGTTTTAGACGAGCAGTGATGAGCTTTGTCTTTGTTCCATGTCCTCTCAGCCCTCCTGCAGTCTCTTCTTATGTTCCTTGTGTCTTCATTTAACCAAGGCAGGACTGTGGGCTTTAAATCTTTACATCTAGCCGGAGCTATGGAGTCTAAAATGTAAAATGACTCACCAGCTCCTCCACTGTGCGGCCGCTTTCCTTTTCAGATTCCCAATTTACAATAAAAACAGAGCGAGCTCAGAGGGAGAGTGGATTCTTTTGATGGGTTCATGGTCAGGAAGGAGTGGAATTTGGACCTGCTCTGTGATCCGTGACAGGAAATGCTGTTAGGGATACCTGTTCTACAGCAACACAGTTTGACATCACAAGATCCAAACTGAGCTTTGCTGTGGCTGGAGGATGTTACATGTTGGTTCAGATGAACAGATTGAAGCAGTTTAATGAAGTCGGAGGCAAGTGGAGAAGAAGCAGGACGACAACCCTGAATGAAATGATGACCCTGTCATATTTGACCATGGTGATTGATAGAAATGTGCAACATCCTGAATGAAACCAGAAATTCAACACAACAACACAACAACACAACAACACAGGTCAGAGTCACACTGTAACTGATGCTGCACAACAAGTTGTGTAACTTCTGGTGTTTGTCTTAGAATCAGCCCTCAGGTCTCATGATCAGTGAAATATGAAGGAAGTGTCAGAACCGGTCTGACAGCTGGTGACTCTGCACTCAGACCTGTTCTACCCACTGTTAACCCCTTCATGTCAGTGTTGTGTCAGGTGTGCTGTGTTCAAGGTAATGAAACAGATGGATGATAACATCCTGAGTTTCCCTGAGGGACCTCATCCCTGCTGCACTGAAGGTGTGTGATCCATGCTGCTTCTGCTCAGTGGTTGATCACAGTGAGGTCTCCTTCAGTCAGCAACCATTCTCAATAACACTGTTAGACTGTAGCAGACATGTTGAATCACCAGAGGCTGGGTCGGGCTCTGCTTCAGCTGGGGTTGCTGCTGACACCTGGCTCCCAGCTGCCAGTTTTTAATCTGAGCCAACAGTCAGTTTAAACCTGTTCAGAGTTCCTAGGAAGTCATGTGACCACAGAGGCTCCTCCTATGATGGAGTATAAACACCCTGAACACTGACTGCTCTCTGCTTCGTCACAGAAACCAACAGCACAGGTAAGACTCACTCACTGTGAGGGAATGATGAGAAAATGCTTCCAACATGTTGAGTGCAGAGTTTTAATGAGGACATTAGCTGGAAGGATCAGGAGGAATCAGTGGCTTTATGTTATCATGTTCTATTATGAAGGTGACATCATGAGGTCACAGGTAAAGTATAAAAGTGTGGATGAAGACAGAGAAAAGGCTCAGAAGCCTACAAGTAGCTGCTTAGTGTGTCTGAGACGTGAGTGGAGCTGGATGCTCACAAAGATGAGAACCTTGGTGCTGGTGCAGCGCCCTCTCATGGTGACTTCTGTAAGTGTTGCCAGGCAACAGATTCCACTGGCTTGGTTTTAGATGTAGCTTGTTTTGATTGGAAAATGATTCAGTATTAAATATGGAGCAAAATGACCTGTAGGATTCAGATGTGACCAGTCATCGATTGTTTTCTCCACTTCATGAATGAAATCTCATAACGTCGCCCTGCTCACAGCTACAATATGGAAACAGACCTGAGCCTGTTTCTGTTCTCCTCTGCTAACACTGAACAATGAGCAGGTCTAATGAGGTGAGATCCATGCTGCTCTGCTCTGCTCCGTCCTGGGCTGATCTGCAGCTCGTTGATTGCTGAGCTCCATCTAGTGGACAGACAGTAGAAGTGAATCAGGAAATGTCTTTCAGACACTTGATGATGTTTGCAGCAGATGAACAGCTGTTTCAGGACAACTTGTGTTACTTGTGTGTTTTTCTGTTGGAGTCACAGCAGACTGTAGAACACAGAGGTCACATGATCAGTGAGGAACGCAGGGAGCGTCAGAACCGGTCTGACAGCTGGATGACACTGATCTACTGTTAACCCACTCATGGCCACAGTGGAGTTTGATTTGACAGCATTTAAAGACCTGCTGTGAAAATGTCTGTTTGTTCTGAGTTCATCAGACAGACTGCTTCCAGGACTGTCCCCATAGAGACATACTGTAAAGACAATCCAATGAACTGGACCTTCACGGAGGGTCGGTGGGTGGCTGTGGGGGGACAGGGCACCCTGCTGATATAATGGTAGGAGAAACACTGATGTCTACAGCTCTGATTATCAGCCCTACACTCTACAGTGTGGACTAGCTGCACCACCTGCTACACACAAAGGTTGTAGGTCTGGTCTTAAAGGTGGAGGTGGTGTCTGCCTCTTTAATCCAGATTTACACCTGGTTCCAGAGCAAGGGCTCCTGGTGATTAAAGGCTTCCCTACAGGGATTCATAAAGTACCGTATTTTCCGGGCTATAAGTCCCACTTGTGTTCGTCCTGTGGCTGGGTGTGCGACTTGTACTCAGGGCCGACTTATATATGAAAATATAGAATTAGCCTGTGTCCTGACGTCTCCTCACAGATGTAATGGCAGCTGTTCTGTCCCTCTCCTGACGTTCTCTAGCTTGACCACACTTTGAGCTCCGAGCATTCATGGACCGTGTGCTTGCAGCTGAGCCTCAGACCTCACCTGGCAACAAGGAATTCAATTTTCTGATTGGTCGACAGGTCGCTAAGTCCAGACAGCTACATGAGCGCACAGTAGTCGCCTTTTACTCATGTACAGTACATTCAGGAGTGTCTGTGCGGTGAAGCTCATCATTTCTCAGCGTGAGGACTTGTTGAAATGTCTCACTCTCAGTGCCCTGCAGCCGCACCATTTAAGTTAAGAGGAATTCAAGAGGTTGGTGTCCGCTGGACTTATACTCGGTGCGCCCTATAATCCAGAAGATATGGTCGATCTTATCTAAGTCTGGTTCTGACATCACTCCGGCCACATTGCAGAGGTGGAGCTGCTCATGATGTCACTGCTGCTGTAGAAACACAGACACACACATAAGAAGTGCACAAAGTGTTGTGCAGTCATGTAGCATGTGAGGCAAAGCTGACAGATGAAGTCATGTCTGAAGCAGCACAGAGCATTTCCATCTGCTCAACACAACAACACAACAACACAACAACACAGGTCAGAGTCACACTGTAACTGATGCTGCACAACAAGTTGTGTAACTTCTGGTGTTTGTCTTACAATCAGCCCTCAGGTCTCATGATCAGTGAAATATGAAGGAAGTGTCAGAACCGGTCTGACAGCTGGTGACTCTGCACTCAGACCTGTTCTACCCACTGTTAACCCCTTCATGTCAGTGTTGTGTCAGGTGTGCTGTGTTCAAGGCGTGGTTTCTGTTCATTGTTCATTTCCTGTCAGACAGACTGCAGCAGAACCAGCAGCTCCACACATGAAGGTGGATGAGCTATGAGTGCTATGAGTCAGTGTGAGGACAGAGAGGAGGGAGTCCCTCCCTCTAAGAGGACTCTGTGTGGGGACCATGAGAGCCGGACCACAGCTCCGAGGTAAGAGGACGTCTCTAACTGTCCAAGACTCTTCTCCATGTCACAGCTCACACTCACATTATTCACACTGCGTGTGTTCAAGAACAAAGCAGCAGCACCACACACACTCTGCTGGACCTGGACCTGGACCTGGACCTGGACCTGGACCGGTCCATGGATGAGCCCATTTATTTCAAAACTGTATATTTCTGAGAAACACAGACAGCTTTACAAGCTTTCAAACAATACTGTAGCTGTTAGGCCTATGTTTAGCTGGGACCTAGACACTTCCTCCTCCAAGTCTCAGGGTCCTGGTTTGTTTGGGTCCTGCATGCACACACCTCAGTCATGCACACCATACACTGCTGATTATTCTGACTTCAACACAGCCTGGACAGAACTCTGATGTGGATTCTGTACATCACCAAAATGGAGGTCCGAAACCAGACGGAATGATGATTCTGTCTGGACCCTTTTCTGATAACTCTGATAAATTCATGAGAATAAATCTTTTCATAGAGCGTTTTATTCCCACGGTCGCGGGGACAGTCGGCGGGCGCTGCTACTCCAGTTATATATGATTATAATACGACAATAACTCAGTTGAGCCCGTCAAAACAGTCTGAGTCCGTGCGCATCAGAGCAGAGAGGAAGAGACGGGGTTGACAGCACGGCTTGTTCCCATGAATCCAAACTGTTGTTTTAAAGTACAGAGACATATATGTTCAAACCCAGTAAGCCAATGCTCTGTGGCATTAAATAAAACAATATAAGTATCAACTCAAAGCACCACTACAAAACAAAGTGCCTGAAGTCCGAGTTGCAAAACAACCGAACTGCAAGCCCAGTAGTTTGTTGGCAGAGCAGCCAGTACAGCAGCAAAGCGCAGTGAACTTCAGACAGCACCGAAAACAAATAGGGATAGGAGGCAGAAATCCAGATGTTCTGCTGCGTTCTTTCCTCACTCACTGCCACAGTACCGACCAGCTGCATGCAGGAGGCCTTCTTTATGAAACACGCCCACACCACAGGCTCACAGACAGAAACCAACCAACCAGTTAAGTCACAAATCAAGTGTATCACAATGAAGCAAAGGGGAAATACATTACTGAAGAAACAATCACTGAGAGCACCGCTCGACAGATGGGCCCGTGCTCACATGCTGTCGTTGAGACAATATTTGAAGGAAAACAAAAAAAGACACAAGACGTGTGATAAATTGTCGAATGTCAGCTTCAACATCGGCCGTGAATCAGAAATATCAGCAGATGCTGGCGCAGCTTAAAGCAGCTATTCAGTGCACCAGGCCTGTTTGGCCATCGATGCCTCTGCAGGTGTTGCTGGTAATGTCCAGCTCTTAGTGTGAGGCCTTCAGCTGTTTAGACTGGACCTCTGTAGTTTAGAGGAACAAGGGTCATTCTGCTGTTTGCACTTTGTGTTTGTTTCAGTCTGAGGTTCAGTTTCTTTCATCTGAAATAAAGGCCTCAATGTATTTGCCTGGGACTACTTTTATTCATGGTAACAGAGCTAGCTGTGCCCCAGGTGAACATCTCCTGCATTGAAGACTGACAATAGATATTACTGAAACACATGAACATGTGGACACAGGGGAAGCTAATAAGACACAAGCTAGACATCAGCTCAGACCTTTGACTTGGAGGAAATGTGAACAGCTGGACCTCAGTGACTTTGAACCCCCTGGTCTAAATCCATGTGAACACATGATGACAGTGGAAGTGGAATGGAACTCTTGAAGCTGTGCTTCAGTCATTAAAGCAGCAGCAGCAGGTTCAACATGAGCTGGATGTGTGGAGTTGTTAATACAACAATGCTTGTTTGTCTCCGGTCTGTTGACTGTTGTGTGTCTGTGTAAAGTGAAAACACATCGAAACACTTAGTGAAGTGATTGTGTTGTTAAATGCTGATGTTTCTGTCACAGACTGCAGCAACCCAGTGTTCAGACTCCTGCTCAGGACGCCATATTTATGGTGAGTACAAACAGCGTCTAACTACAACACAACAGTCCTGGTCCCCAGAGACCCAGAGCCTGACCCCTGAACAAGCACAGAGACAGAACTGTGGTAGTAATACTTATAACTACAGCAGCTGTGCACACACAACACTTCATATCTAATGTTGTAGATTCAAGTAATAAATGTATGAACATAAGCTGTAATATCATGAAACACTAAACTGTTATTCTGCTCCTCAAAGTCTGAGAGTTCATACTCTGCTGTTCTGTTCCAGCTGCTGGAGGAGAACATTGTCAGGTTTGTGAAGGAGCAGCTGAAGGAGATCCAGAAGCTCCTGATTCCAGATTACCCAGAATGCTGTGAGAGCCAGAGGGAGGAGGAGGAGGATGAAGAGCAGAGGAGGAGCAGAGAGTCCTTTGTGCAGATCACGGTGGACTTCCTGAGGAGGATGGAGCAGGAGGAGCTGGCTGAGCGTCTGCAGAGCAGTAAGAGGATTTAAGAGCTTTAACATGATGGAAAGAGGAAAGTTTCCATCTACACACTCTGCTGTTAACATGATGCAGACATCTGCAGCACATCTGTCACTTCTGACTGAAGACTGTCAGGAAGTTCAGTCACTCATCACATTTACTATTTGTTCAGGATCTGCAGGACGTAAACTCAAGTCTAACCTGAGGAAGAAGTTCCAGTGTGTGTTTGAGGGCATCGCTAAAGCAGGAGAGCCGACCCTCCTGAACCAGATCTACACAGAGCTCTACATCACAGAGGGGGGGACTGCAGGGGTCAACAAGGACCATGAGGTCAGACAGATTGAAGCAGCATCCAGGAAAGCACACAGACCAGAAACCCCCGTCAGACCAGCAGACCTCTTCAAAGGCTCACCTGGAAGACAGGAACCAATCAGAACAGTGATGACACAGGGAGTGGCTGGCATCGGGAAAACAGTCCTAACACAGAAGTTCAGTCTGGACTGGGCTGAAGACAAAGACCACCAGGACGTCCACTTCACATTTCCATTCACGTTCAGAGAGCTGAATGTGCTGAGAGAGGAACGGTTCAGCTTGGTGGAGCTTGTTCATCACTTCTTCCGTGAAACCAAAGAGGCAGGAATCTGCAGCTTCCAGCACCTCCAGGTGCTCTTCATCTTTGACGGTCTGGATGAGTGTCGACTTCCTCTGGACTTCCACAACACTCAGGTCCTGACTGATGTCACAGAGTCCACCTCAGTGCATGTGCTGCTGACAAACCTCATCAGGGGGAAGCTGCTTCCCTCTGCTCGCCTCTGGATCACCACAAGACCTGCAGCAGCCAATCAGATCCCTCCTGACTGTGTGGACATGGTGACAGAGGTCAGAGGGTTCACCGACCCCCAGAAGGAGGTGTACTTCAGGAGGAGGTTCAGAGAGGAGGAGCAGGCCAGCAGGATCATCTCCCACATCAAGAAATCACGAAGCCTCCACATCATGTGCCACATCCCGGTCTTCTGCTGGATCACTGCTACAGTTCTGGAGGACATGTTGGAGACCAGAGAGGGAGGAGAGCTGCCCAAGACCCTGACTGAGATGTACATCCACTTCCTGGTGGTTCAGGCCAAAGTGAAGAGGGTCAAGTATGGAGGAGCTGAGACAGATCCACAGTGGAACAAAACCAACAGCAAGATGATCCGGTCTCTGGGGAAACTGGCTTTTGAGCAGCTGCAGAAAGGAAACCTGATCTTCTACGAGTCAGACCTGGCAGAGTGTGGCATCGATATCACAGCAGCCTCAGTGTGCTCAGGAGTGTTCACACAGATCTTTAAAGAGGAGAGAGGCCTGAACCAAACAGAGGACAAGGTGTTCTGCTTCATCCATCTGAGTGTTCAGGAGTTTCTGGCTGCTCTTCATGTCCATCTGACCTTCACCAGCTCTGCTGTCAACCTGCTGGAAAAACAAAGAACACCTCTGGGATCTAAAGTCTTTAGAAACAAACCTGAACTAAGACATCTCCACAAGAGTGCTGTGGACAAGTCCTTACAGAGTCCAAATGGACACCTGGACTTGTTCCTCCGCTTCCTCCTGGGTCTTTCACTGGAGACCAATCAGACTCTTCTACAGGGCCTGCTGACACAGACAGGAAGTGGCTCACAGACCAATCAGGAAACAGTCCAGTACATCAAGGAGAAGATCAGTGAGAATGTGTCTGCAGAGAGAAGCATCAATCTGTTCCACTGTCTGAATGAACTGAATGATCGTTCTCTAGTGGAGGAGATCCAACAGGCCCTGGGATCAGGACGTCTGTCCACAGATAAACTGTCTCCTGCTCAGTGGTCAGCTCTGGGCTTCATCTTACTGTCATCAGAAGAAGATCTGGAGGTGTTTGACCTGAAGAAATACTCTGCTTCAGAGGAGGCTCTTCTGAGGCTGCTGCCAGTGGTCAAAGCCTCCAACAAAGTTCTGTAGGTGGATTTATGAACCATTTCAAACATGGCTGATTTTTAGATGAACAATAAAACACTGACTTTCATTATTATTTTCTCTCAGACTGAGCAGCTGTAACCTCTCAGAGAGAATCTGTAAAGCTCTGTCCTCAGTTCTCAGCTCCCAGTCCTCTAGTCTGAGAGAGCTGGATCTGAGTAACAATGACCTGCAGGATTCAGGAGTGAAGCAGCTGTCTCGTGGACTGGAGAGTCCAGACTGCAGATTGGAGACTCTCAGGTCAGGATCCAGCTTTTTGATCATCAGTTAAATTCTGCTTCATGTTCATGTTGAAGATCTGTTGGATTTTCCTTCTTTCTTCTTGAGTTCATGACATGTTTTGTTCCTCCAGTCTGTCAGGTTGTCTGATCACACAGAAGGGCTGTGCTTCTCTGGCCTCGGCTCTGACCTCCAACCCCTCCTATCTGAGAGAGCTGGACCTGAGCTACAATCATCCAGGAGACTCAGGAGTGAAGCTGCTGTCTGCTTTACTCAACGGTCCAGATCGTAGTCTGAAGACTCTCAGGTACACAGAGACCACAGAGCATGAGTCCTCCTCAGTCTGTCAGTTTAGCTCATATATCCACAGCTGTTGATGGATGGACTGAAACTGCAACATAATGCACAGACATGAGTGAATGTATTTATTTGAAGTGTGTCAGAAACTCTTCCATCCATGACACATGTGAACCAGGCTTGTGTTTGCATATAGAGTGAAAGGAACAAACAGTCAGAGACAGTGTGGCTTGTTTGCTGCTTTGGATAAATGCACAATGCTGAGATCAAACCTACACTGTTGCTGCATGAAGAGGATTTTACAGTAAAGCACTGACAGAGAGCAATATTTCACAGAATGGAGGACATGAATAAACACAGAGCAGATCAGGAGAGACTCTTCTGGAGTCGACACAGATGAGTTTCAGTCTGTTTGTGTGTCTCTGACAAACTGAGGAACTCTGCTTCATGTTGATCAGCAGTTTGGACTCATGTTGGTTAGAAAATCATTCTGACTGTGTTTCTTCCTGCAGGGTGGAGCATGGTGGAGAGCAGTGGTTAAAACCTGGGCTGAGGAAGTGTAAGTTTGACTCAGTCTTTCCTCATGTTATTGTGCATGAGTCAGTGTTCTATCAGTCCATCAGAGCTGTTGTAGCGCAGCCTCGGCGGTTGGATTTCTTTGGTGTTTACTGGAGTTTATTACTCCCCAGCAGGAGTTTTAGGTTCCAGCTTTGTCATTGGTTTTCCTTTTTTCTCTTGTTAGGGAGCTTTAGTGTGTTGTAGTGTCTCTGTGTTTGTTTGGGCACTGCTCAGCTCTGAGTTCATGAACTGCAGCCTAACACTGAAACCAGCCTGTGTAGCTGCCGATCTGAGAGTGGGGACGAGTGGGGAGGTGCAGACATGCTGTGTGTGGGTTTCCCCTCAGCCTGGGACATAACAGAGACAACCAAAGCAGACAAAAGACAAAATCCATTAAGAGACCACAAAGGGTTGAAAAGGTCCAAACACAGGAATAAACAGCTCCACAGTCCAAAAGCAGGCAGGACTCAGACACAAAGAATCTCATCCAAAGGGTCAGACTGGACTGATGGACTGAAGAGTGAAGACACTGAGACACTGTAATCAATTAGTAACAAAACACGTTATCCGCCATGTTTCCCTGCACCGCTTCTTCCCTTTTTTCCCAATCTGCTACAAACGCCCTGATTTTCAGCACAATGCAGCATTTCCATTCAACCAATCACAGGCCAGCTTTCCAACTGTCATGGCGGAGCCCTGTCAGTAGATAGAAAGTATGTCCAGTCGTCTTTTAAATGAGTGTTTTAGCTGTGTGACATGAATAACTTTGACAGTATCCATGAGGCAGTCCTCTTTCCTTCCATGGGAAAAAAGCGGAAGCCTTCCGAACAGAATCCCGAAACTCAGCTGGAGGGAAAATACCGAACACTTCCTGTTCGCATACTAAAGAAAAACTTTTGTCATGCGGATCAACTGACAGCCGGCGAAATAATATTATTAAACACATATATAAATACATAAACTGAGTTTTGTGATGAAATGGATTTATAGCTTTTTGGGTGGAAAAAGATTTGATTGTTTAATAAATGTTTAAATCAAAATATAGATTAGATTTTTTGATGTTATTACAAACTCATGATGATAGATTACAGGTTGAAACATAAACTAGAAGTTTCATATAAACCCTTTTTGGAAAGAAAACACTTTTTTCTGGATTTATAGCGTTTTGGAATCAATCTCTTCATTTGTTAGGCGGGACAGCCGAAACCAGTTAAACAAGCTTTGACTGACAGCTCTGAACAGACCACATTAACTTATCATTCATTTTAGTGCAGCCGCCACAACTTCCATTTCACAAACCATTGTTTAATCTTCAGTTATTATATTTCCTTTTATTTTGCTTTGTGCTTTGGTTTCATTCTGTAACACTGGACTTATTTTTATGAAGGTTTGAACTCTGACAGTGTTTGAACAGGAGAGAAAGGAGTATAAAGTGTGTAGTGAGGGCTTCACAGCCTTAAAGCTTCTAGAATAACTGTAAAAAATAAAGCCCATCACTTCACGGATTTCACCTTTTGAGGGTTATTTTTGGAACGTAACCCCGCGATTAACGAGGGACCTCTGATGAGAAGGAAGAGACTGGGCTCTCAGCTGCAGTAAAGGGGGCAGGTCTGGCTCCAACACAGGTTTCAATGTGCAAGATGTCTTGTCCTCACATTCTTCTTCCATTTCCACTTGTCCTGAAACTTCGGCCTTCGCTGTCAACCTTCCTTTTCTTACTCACACTTGCCATTTTAGAAGTGGGCAATAAAAAAAAACACAGATCACTGGCAAAACAGGGTGGTGAGAGTTTGACCATGTTTGCTGCCATCTTGTGGTGAAATGTTAAATATATATAAATAATCATTTTTAAACTGGTGGCATATTATGACATTATTGATTTTATGACAGAGGCTTCGGCCCAGTGAACATATGAACTGGACTTTTGGTCTGTTCTACAGGGAGAACCCTCAATGATAATGCACCAACAATCCCAACCAAAGAAAGGAACATAAGGACAGAAGAACCAAACAGGAAAGAAAATAGAAATAACTATTGTATATATAACCTAGAAAATCTCACAAGACATTTTGAGTGGACCAATGCACGCTCAGCCACACTCTGCTGCCGGTCCGCCCCATTATATACCACCAAACCTCATTCCTGATCACCGGCAGATGTGAAAGATGCCACTGATGACATTTCATGCTTTTACAGTGTTTCTGGTTTTATATAAGGTTTAATAGGCCCCAAGCTTCTCCATTCATTCTGGATGGAGGAATCCTAAAGATGTGGATGTGACTTTGGCTGCTATTTTATGGAGTTTGGTAAAAGACATGAACATGAGGACTCAGTATGATAAAGTCCAACTCCTTATGAGCAGTTTGCAGTTGAAATGAATATTCTGTGTAGAGGCATGCCAGACTGATAGGCTTCCAAAGTTAGCTGGGTTTTGTCAGGGATCTCACCAGTTTCCCATTATTTCCTATGAGGGGGGTTAGGTCAGCTTAAGTGGCTTGCCTGTCAAAACAAAAAGTGGCACAGACATGGGGACTCAATATGTCAGAGGTCTAATGTTTATCTACATTTTACATTTTGAATGAAGGTTCTGTGTGAAAGCATGCCCAAACGCCATGCCTTCAAAGTTTGACAGTGATTTGATGCCTGTGGGGAGGGTTGATCGCAGTTTTTCTGGATTTTTTCAAACACCATTTATCCGATCGCTACCAAACCTCAGAGGGTAGTAGTCCTGACCGAGCCGGTCGATTTGATGTATAATTTGTAGGGGTGGCTAGCGCTAGTTAGCTGTGAAATGAATTAGAGGCTTTTATTTTGAAAATCAGTGTGTGTCTGTGTAAGTGAGTGTGTGTGTGTGTGGGGGGTGGGGGTGGGTTGGGGACACTCCCTAATGCATGTTAAAACATGTTTAAGTGTTTTATTTTGAAAATCTACACGTCAGCATATCCTGTTATTGTGCAGGGTCTTTTATTTTGAAAATCCATGTTTGTGTGTCTGTGTGTTGGCAGGTGTGTATAGTGTGTGTCTGCATATTTCTGGGTGGCTTGTGTGTAGTTTACCAGGCCTAGTAAGTCTGTAATGATTTGGAGGCTTTTATTTTGAAAATCAGTGTGTGTGTGTGTGTGTGCGCATGTGTGAGTGTAGTTGTGTATGTTCCTGTATGGTTGTGTATGTGTGTATGGTATGTGTGTATGTGTGTGTGTCTGCCTCTGTATGGATCAACATTGGTTTGAATGAACCCAATGCATTGTGAATGGGAGCGGCCATCTTTGATGATGTCATCAGAGAAGTCAGTCAGAGCACCTGTGGAGGTTACCATGGAAACGGCTCCCTCAGTTTTCGGCTTCCTGGTTTTGGGACTTTTGCCTTTTTTTTCTCTCTCTCCCCATTCACCGTCTATGTCGTTCGCCCACTGGTTTTTTGCGATTTACGTGAAAACCGTACGTCGGAACAGAAAGAAAAGTCACAGCACAGGTGTCCCGGTACAGCCGGACGTCCTGTAAAAGTTTCAGGTCGCTCACATTAAAGCTGTGGGACTAGTTCTGCTGAAAATGTGTCCAGAAGAAGGAGAATAATACAGAAGCGGAATAAGTATTTACAATAGTAACAGTGGAACAATATCAGGATAGATCAGGAGGTCTGAGTCTGGTCTTTCAGTCCAGATCCTCCTCCAGACTCTGATGAAGGAGCTTTTGGATGATGCTCTTTATCCAATGATACAGTTGATGCTGCTGTTCTTCTCATGTTCTAAATGTGTCGTCTGTCTTTACTCACATTGCTGCAAATATCCAGTTTGTGTTTGAACACAAAGCTGATAGTTGTGTGTTTGTTCATTCAAACATTAGTGACAAAAAGTCTGATGATAAACTTTGTATGAATGAACAACACATCAGTCAGTAAAGACAGAATGAAGCCATCAGATGTGTCAGATGATAAACTGCAGCTGTGTCTTTTTCTCTCCATCAGATTTCTGTCAACTTGAAGTCGACACAAACTCAGTGAACACAGAGCTCAAACTGTCTGACAACAACAGGAAGGTGACACATGTGAGAGAGGAGGAGCCATATCCTGATCATCCAGACAGATTTGACGGGTGGGAACAGCTGCTGTGTAGAAATGTTCTGACTGGTCGCTGTTACTGGGAGGTCGAGTGGAGAGGAGAGGTTAATATATCAGTGAGTTACAGAAGAATCAGAAGGAAAGGATACAGTGATGACTGCAGGTTTGGAAGAAACAATCAGTCCTGGAGTCTGAGCTGCTCTGATCATTGTTACTCTGTCTATCACAATAACAGAGAAACATCCATCTCCTCCTCCTCTGTCTCTGACAGAGCAGCAGTGTATGTGGACTGTCCTGCTGGCACTCTGTCCTTCTACAGAGTCTCCTCTGACACACTGATCCACCTCCACACCTTCAGCACCACATTCACTCAGCCTCTACATGCTGGGTTTGGGTTCTGGTTGTGGTTGGGTTCTGATTCCTCAGTGAGTCTGTGCTGTGTGTAGAAGCAGAGTGTGTGGAAGTGACAGCAGCTTCAACTTTGTGCTTTAAATGTTGATGATGTTTCACTTTCATTTGAATCACTGACTGTGATTTCAGGTCAGAACATGTTTTTGTCTTAGAAGCAGTGAAATGAAGAATGTGAAGCTGAATTTATGATCATGAACTTTGACATGTCCTCACAAATGAAACCCTTACATTAAGAAATGTCTTTACAGCAGTTTTTAGAAGCGGACATTTTGTCCCTGAGACACAAAGGGTAGTAAACGTGTTTCCCAGTGTTCTGGTGATCAGAAACATTTACATTGGAATTCTAACATGAGGCCAACTGCCCGATTGACCTTTGTCTAGGTCTGTCATACAGACTCACACACACACTCACACACAGACACACACACACACTCACACAGACTCACACACAGACTCACACACACACAGACACACACACTCACAGACACACACAGACTCACACAGACACACACAGACTCACACACACACACACACACAGACTCACACACAGACTCACACAGACTCACACACAGACTCACACAGACTCACACACACACAGACACACACAGACTCACACAGACACACAGACTCACACAGACACACACAGACTCACACACAGACTCACACACAGACTCACACAGACTCACACAGACACACACACTTACTCACACACACAGACACACACACAGACACACACAGACTCACACACACACACACAGACTCACACACAGACTCACACAGACTCACACAGACACACACACAGACACACACAGACTCACACAGACACACACACAGACACACACAGACACACAGACTCACACAGACTCACACAAACACACACACAGACTCACACACACACTCACACAGACTCACACACACACACTCACACAGACTCACACACACACAGACACACACAGACTCACACAGACACACACAGACTCACACACACAGACTCACACACAGACTCACACAGACTCACACAGACACACACACAGACACACACAGACTCACACACACACTCACACAGACTCACACAGACACACACACAGACTCACACACACACTCACACAGACTCACACACACAGACACACACACAGACACACACAGACTCACACACAGACACACACATAGACACACAGACTCACACACAGACTCACACAGACACACACACAGACTCACACACACAGACACACACAGACTCACACAGACTCGCACACACACACACAGACTCACACACACACACACACAGACACACAGACACACACACAGACTCACACACAGACTCACACAGACTCACACAGACACACACACTTACTCACACACACAGACACACACACAGACACACACACACACACACACACACACACAGACTCACACACAGACTCACACAGACACACACACAGACTCACACAGACACACACACAGACACACACAGACTCACACAGACTCACACAAACACACACACAGACTCACACACACACTCACACAGACTCACACACACACACTCACACAGACTCACACAGACTCACACACACAGACACACACAGACTCACACACCGACTCACACAGACACACAGACTCACAGACTCACACAGACACAGACTCACACACAGACACACACAGACTCACACACACACACACAGACTCACACAGACACACACACACTTACTCACACACAGACACACACAGACTCACACAGACTCACACAGACACACACAGACGCACACACAGACTCACACAGACACATGTAGAAATCTGGACTTCCTCCTTTCAACAACAGCTGCAGTTGGGGAAACATCATCTGATGGTGTGTCATCAGCCAATCAGCAGGGAGGACCAGATGATGACATCATCATCCCCACACAGTCCAACACCAAATCTGAACCCGGTCTGAGGGTTCAGACAGAAGTCTGACAGACAGAGCCTGCAGCAGCAGCTCTGCTCCAGTCCTCCAGCTGATGTCTGCCCCCTCTGAGCTGCTGTGTTCCAGGAGCTGGTCTTTCTCATGGTAATCTGCTTTCAGACTGCTGCTCCCTTCTGCAGAAACATAATCACGTTAAAGAGCCTGGGGCCTTCAGGGGCCCCTGAGTCTGACCTTAGGACAGGATGATGATAAAACCAGTTTCAATGTGGACCCAGGACAAACCTCCTCTGCTGCTCCTCCATCCACTGACATGTTCTTCATCACAAAATAAAACCTCAACCTCAACAGGCGGCCTACAGGAGGGGGGGCGCCACGCTGGTGACGTGGTGTGAGGACAACCTGACCCTCAACACAGACAAGACCGAGGAGATGATAGTGGACATGAGGAAGCAGAGGAGCCCTCAGCCACTGCTGTCTGGGGACTGGAAGTGCAGAGGGGGGCAGCTTTAAATATCTGGGGGTCCACATCAGCCAGGACCAGGACCAGGACACAGCAGAAGAAAGCAGCGGCTGCACTTCCTGAGGAGGCTGTACTTATATATATTATATTATATTATATTATATTATATTATATTATATTATATTATATTATATTATATTATATTATATTATATTATATTATATTATATTATATTATATTATAGTTCAGAGGGTTTCTGCCTCCATGTTGGTGGATCGTTCAGAGTGAACCCTCTGTGGCTCAGAGTCTCAGCGTGGTGACAGACCTCCAGGGACCAGCTCCTCCTCCCCCCCTTTGTCTCCCTCTCTCTCTCTGGACCCTAACCATCTGCCACAGCTGTCGCTCGCCCCAACCGCCACTCTAATTGACAATGAACCCAAAGGCGCGGTGATAATTACAGCCGGCCGCTTGGCAACTTCTCCTGGTTTCAATTCCTCCTTTTCAGGATTCATCAGGCCCCATCTGCTGGGACCCGAGTCTGGCATCTGCCTGACCCCCGCCCCCCTCCCGGCCTGCTGGGGGTTTTGTGCTGCTGCTTATTAGCAGGCGGGCTGCGGCCCTCAGAGGTGACGCTCGCTCTGTTTGTTCAGTCAGAGAAAGTCGCCGCAGAAGAAAAGGCTCCTTGTGCTTTCCTAGTTTCTGTCCCCGCCCCCTTTTCTTCTTCTTCTCTTTTCATGTCCTTATTAGCACAGCGTGTCTCCAACAAAGAGCTCTCAGAGGACCCGCTTCAGCTGCACACACACAGAGGACACACAGAGGACAGACACACACAGAGAGACACACAGAGGACAGACACACACACACAGAGGACACACAGAGGACAGACACACACACACACAGAGGACACACACAGAGGACAGACACACACACACAGAGGACACACACAGACACACACACACACAGAGGACAGACACACACACACAGACACACAGAGGACACACACACAGAGGACACACACACACAGAGGACAGACACACACACACAGAGGACAGACACACACAGAGAGGACACACACAGAGGACACACACACACAGACACACACACACACAGAGGACAGACACACAGAGGACAGACACACAGGACACACACATACACACAGAGTACACACACACACACAGACACACACAGAGGACACACACACACACAGACACACACAGAGAGGACACACACACACAGAGGACACACAGAGGACAGACACACACACACAGAGGACACACAGAGGACAGACACACACAGAGGACACACACACAGAGGACAGACACACACACACACACAGAGGACACACACACAGTGGACACACACTTGAATGAAACTTCATGCTCAGACTGTGATTGGTCCATTTCCTCCATCACAGATCCGATCAGGTGATCGGTCCATTGATCTGTAAAATGTTTGTCAGATAACTTTCAGAAAAAAGTCAGCATCTCTGTGATCCTCCCCTCCCCCTCATCGTTACCATAATGCAGATTCCCACAGTGGGGGGTCTGACAGCTCGCCTCAGTTTGAGGCCCTGTCCACACGGAGACCACGTCGTTTCAGTAAATGTGTGCGTCGACACGTATCCACACAAAACCACTGAAAACGCTGCAGTACATCTGCCAGGCCTGTTTTTTCTGTTCTCTGATTGACATCAATATTCTGACTGAGCAGATGAAACTCTCCTACATGTCTCTAAGGTCATTTTCAGTTTTGCTGTTTGTATGCTAATCACAGACGCCGCCGCGTTCTCCTTCCTTTCAGGAATATTCCAGCTGCTGCCTCCGTTCACGGTCTCTGTCCTCTCTGTGATGGCGGCGGCGGCGGCCGTCACCTCAGCGAGCCGCTGACGTTTGATCACAACAGAAGAGAGAAATAAATGCAGACAGCCACGTCCATCAGCGGCTCGTCGGGAAGCCCCAGCGCTGCCACCATTTTGACAGTTTCTGTTTGGAGGCTGTCACAGCTGCTTGTCCCGCCTTCAATCAGACGCTGCCGCTGCCGCCGTCCGGGTTATACGAACAGACATGGCTCTGATTGCCTGCTGTCCGCCGGGCTTCAGAGGGACATCACTGCTTCCAGACGCAGGAAGTGTCAGTATTTGAATCTGCTGCTCCTGATCAGTCAGGGCGCTGTTAGCCTAGCTTCACACACTGTTAGCATGGCTAACACGTAATCCTCGGACCCCGCTGAACTCACAGCCCTTTGTCTCTGATGAAGACCTGGGAAGTCTTCAGCCTGTTTCCATGGTGATGCAGCATAAGGTGCCTGACTCCACCTACTGGAAATTACTGCTACCTCCTGTTCTGTCCACATCCGGGGCGGTCCGTTCGGGATCACAGACTTCCTGTCTGACAGGCGAGTGATGCTGGGGGGAGTCCAGGAGCCTTCTGACCCTCTGATCCCTGCACAGCTGCACCTCCAGCCACCGGTCTAGATCGAAGGACCGGTTCTTTATAGATCACCACTTCTTTCCTGCATTCATGTTTTTGCACCATATAACAGACATATGTATGTGACGACATGTGCCAGCGCCTGTGTGGAGGGCTGCAGACAAACACCCACTACTGCCTGGCTTCAGTGTGAATGGGTGCTCTCAGCAGACGGAGGCCTTCTTAATGCCACCAGAAAAAACACACCTCCTCAGCTGCTCCTACTGCCGATAAAAACCCGTCGGTCCATGAACAGAGCATTGATCCGGCGTGTTGACCTTCCTGCTCATTGGTCCTGCTGCTCCGAGGGAAGCGGAAACATCCTGAGTGTGTGTAGTGCAGGTGTTTCTCTTATTTTGTCCACCCCTCTTCTGTCAGGTCCTGACCTGCCCCGCGGCTGTGGGACCTCAGGCAGCAGCAGAGGTCAGAGGTCACAGCCTCATTAGTATTCCTGTAAACACACCTGAGGTCCCACCTGGAGCTCACCCATGGTCCTCAGACCAGATATCAGATCGATCTGTGACTGAGCTGCTCTCTTCACCCCACATCATAGTGCTCACACACACACACACAGACTCACACACACACACACACACACAGACACACACACACACTCACACACACACACACACACACACACACACACACACACACACACACACACACACACACACACACTCACACACACACACTCACACACAGACACACACACACACAGACACACACACACACTCACACACACACACACACACACACACACACACACACTCACACACAGACACACACACACACACACACACACACACACACACACACACACACACACTCACACACACACACACACACACACACACACAGACACACACACACACACACACACACACACACACACACACACACACACACACACACAGACTCACACACACACACACACACACAGACACACACACACACTCACACACACACACACACACACACACACACACAGACACACACACACACTCACACACACACACACACACACACACACACACACACACTCACACACAGACACACACACACACACACACACTCACACACACACAGACACACTCACACACTCACACACAGACACAGACACTCACACACACACACACACACACACACACACACACACACACTCACACACACACACACACACACACACACACACACACACACTCACACAGACACACACACACACAGACACACACACACACAGACACTCACAGACACACTCACACACACACACAGACACTCACACACACACACAGACACACACACACACACACACAGACACACACACACACAGACACTCACAGACACACTCACACACACACACAGACACTCACACACACACACACACACACTCACACACACACACACACACACTCACACTCACAGGGATTATCACACTTCACCAGCTCGAACAGTTTAAAGCTCCACAGCACAGTCCTCTGTTGATGTTTGTGTTTATTTCGTCCACAGACATGTGACTCATATTGTTTTGGTTTTTTTCAAGGAACTTTCCTCAGAGGTCATAACCCCAGACTTCCCAGCATGCACTGCTCTGACACCGGAGGAATGACTGTCTCTGCAGCTTCTAGTGTTTCTGGACAGATGTTTGTCTTCAGGTGGAACATCTGCACCTTCAGACTCCTTAAAGACTCATAAAGGGTTAAACCCAGATGAAAAGCAAAGTTAGTCTGTGAGTGAGCAGTGTGCTGACAGCCGTGTGGATTCAGATTAGGAAGGCAGCTTTAATCTGGAGCATGCACATGTAAATGAAGGTGGGGGTGGGGGAGACTCCGCCCACCTCCCGGTCAGTCCAATCAGTGTTTAGCTGCAAACACATAAAGGGTCACTTTGGAGCAAGCTTCTAGTGGACACTGGAGGAACTGCAGGCGTGCAGCTGTCCAATCAGACAACGAAGAGGCGACAGAGCAGGAGCGGGTGGTTCTGCAGCGTGAACGGCAGCCATCAGCTGGTGGTGGACAGGCTGGTGGTCACTGTAACACCGTCACTGGCCTCCACGCTGCCGTACTGCACCGACATGACTCCATCATGTTTCAGACGCTGCATGTAACACAGCAGAGCCAACACACATGGATCAGTCAGTTCAGGCGCAGCTGCTGCGTCTGTCTGCAGCATGGCTCCATCCTGCCCTCACTGCAGATGGAGCTCAGTCCCTCAGGCCCCTGTGTGCTCATTAACATGCTAAAGCCTCCACCCCCACCCCACCCAAGTGGTGTCCATACACATGTAAAATCCAAGAGGAGCTGCTGAGGGTCTCTGAACACAGAGCAGCTGAACAAGGGGGGTGCACAGTCAGGCACAATGTGCTGTGCTTCCCTGAGTCCCGCCTGTCAGGAAACATCCTGCAGCCTGTCCTCCACTGCTCGCTGTGAGAGGACAGCAGAGGCTGCAGCAGCTTTTATGTTGAAAAGCTGCTCACACACAAACATTCGATCAGTAATCATGTTCCCCGACTTCCTGTTTCCACCTGAGGAGCAGCAGCTTGACCTTTGACCTCTGAGAGCTCCCACAACAACCAGCTGCATTCCTGAGTAACGGCTCAGCTCATCTGCATGAAAGGAGACACACACAGACACACACACACACACACATAGACAGACACACACACATAGACACACACACAGACACACACACATACTCACACACACACAGACACACACACACTCACTCACATACTCACACACACAGACAGACACACACACACACACACACACAGACACAGACACACACACACACACACACAGACACACACACACAGACACACTCACACACACAGACACACACACACAGACACACACACACAGACACACACTCACTCACACACAGACTCACACACACTCACTCACACACAGACACTCTCACAGACTCACCCTCATCAGTGTTCACACCAGCAGCTGCAGGTTCACAGATTTCACAGATCGACAGGCCGACACACCACAGATCACCTTCAGTGGAGAAAGTCTGCTGAAGACACAGAAAAGGACAGTGTCCCATGTCAACATGTCTCAGTGAACTGTCCCACATAGTGGACAGCAGCAGCTATTTGTACCCACAGGCTGGCGATCATTCTGCGAGCTACATGTTTGATTCAGAGTCACAATCCAGCAAACGCACAACACGTGTGTTCACAGCTCTCTGTCAGGACTCTGCATCAGTGGTGCGTTCAGGGTCCCTGCTGTTGCTCTGTTTTATGAGGATCAGACCAGTGACAGAGTCTGTCCGTCCACTGATGGAGGGCTCTACCAGCGGACCTCTGGTCCATCCCAGGACAGCTGCACTGGAACTCAGGATGAAGGACTCCTCAGAGACACGGGGACCTCCTCCACCTCCTCCTCAGTCTGCCTCCACCCTGCTCCAGGACTGCTGGGAGCTCCTCTGGGACACTCAGAGACCCCTCCAGGACACTAAACACCCTTTAAGTACCAACAAAGGAGGTGGAAATGAGCTCTAACCCATGGATTTAAATCAGTACCTCTGTACGCTGATGGAGGCTCCGTCATCCAGGTCATTCTCAGTCAGCAGGTCGAAGCTTCCTGACGTATAGAAAACAATCAATCAAATAACCTTTATTTACAAAGCGCCTTACTACAACCGGAGATGGACCAAAGTGTTTTACACAGAAAACAACATTAAACGGAATAATAAAAACGGATCAAAGAATTTCAAACAAAGCATTTATAGATTTGATGTTAGCTTCAGGTTCAGATTATCTGTTGACCAGGACAGTCTTTATAGATCCCAGTTTAATCCCTAACATGTTTACATGTGATTGGTTCCATGTTTAATGATCTGTTATTGCTGTCTTTCGGCCTCTTCTCCTGATAATGTGTTTAAACGTTCACTTCCGGTCTGAACAAGCCTGGAAACATCGATCCTGTGACATTAGCCCGTTAAATATCGATCCATCCCGCTGGAATCGCTTATCAACTGAAATTGAATCGGAGTAACGGCCGGCGCGGGGGGGCGGGCACGCAGGGGTCCTCCGCGGCTGCGATTGGCTGAGGCCGCAGCGGAGGCGGGAAAGTTTAGGAGAAGGAGCGCTGTGGTTGGCCGAGAGTTGGAGCGGGCTGCGCATGATCAGCCGGTTAATAAGACGCCGGCTTGTGCGGCGCCGCAGAGCTGCCGTCGGTGTGAGCGCGGGAGCAGCGCGTGCAGCGGAGTCTCGGTTACCATGGTTCAGCACGCGGAGCTCGGGGCGGGGATCACGGTCCGGTCTGACCCGGAGGACGGCGACCCGCTGGCGGCGTCTGACGGCCCTGTGCCGCTGAAGCCGGACTGGTGTAAGACGGCGTCCGGTCACATCAAGCGGCCGATGAACGCCTTCATGGTCTGGTCCAAGATCGAGCGGCGGAAGATCATGCAGCAGGCGCCGGACATGCACAACGCGGAGATCTCCAAGCGGCTCGGGAAGCGCTGGAAGATGTTGAAGGACACCGAGAAGGTCCCGTTCATCCGGGAAGCGGAGCGGCTGCGGCTCCAGCACATGGCCGACTACCCGGACTACAAGTACCGGCCCAAGAAGAAGCCCAAGACGGACGGCTGTGTGTTCCCCGCGGGGAAGCCAGCGGCTCCGTCCCCGGAGAAACCCAGACTCGTCTCCAAAACCCCCGCCAAGAAATTCACCAAGCTGAAAGCCCGCAAGCAGGCGGACCGGCTGGACAGCCAGCACCCCGACCCCCGGTACCGGTACGTGCTGACCAGCAGCTTCAAAGCCAGCAGCGTCGGGAAACGGGACTTTACAGACGACGATGAGGAGGACGAAGAGGACGATGAAGAAGACGACTCCGAAGAGGAGCAGGAGTTTAAAGAGGGCGCGGAGGACCAGCCGTCCCGGTACCGGCTCACCAAAGTGCCGCCGGGAAGGAGCCCCGCCGAGCCGGAGGGGGCCGGCCGGCTGTTCTACAGCTTTAAAAACATCACCCGGCAGAGCGCCGGCACCGCCCCCCACCCGGCCTCCCTCTCACCAGCATCCTCGTCCCGGTCCGGCTCCACCTCCTCCTGCTGCGGGGAGGACCTGGACGACCTTCCCGTGGAGGAGGGCGACTTCACCCTGAGCTTCCTGGGCGGCCTTCACGCCTCCTCGGAGCCCTGGAACGCGTCCTCCAGCTCGGCCGCGGGGAACCTGAGCCTGTCCCTGGTGGACAAGGACCTGGACTCGTGCAGCAGCGAGGGCAGCCTCGGCTCCCACTTCGACTTCCCGGACTACTGCACGCCGGAGCTCAGCGAGATGATCGCGGGGGACTGGCTGAAGGCCGACTTCACGGACTTGGTGTTCACGTATTGATCTCCGCGTGGGGGGGTCATCGATCACCCCTCGCCCCGGAACCGGCGTTAAAGAGGGCGGAGGCCTGCAGCCAGCAGGGGCCGCGGCGGCCCGGCGCAGCCTGGACTCGGTCCATTAGCAGGGTTTCATGAGTTTCGTTTGCGGTCAGAAGCGGACTATGCATCCACAGAACCAGGTGTGTTTTTTATTTAAGGGGACCGGACCTACCTCACCTTTTTATCAGAGTATTTTTGTAGCAGCGGGACGTCAGGCACTTGTTCACGGACCGGTCCGGCCTGTGTGTTCTGTGAGACGGTTAGAGTCGGGACTGTCCCTGTCAGGAGACAAACCGGATTTTCAGTTGTTTTGTATTTTATTTTTGTATGACGTCATCAGGCACGTGTTTGTTTTGGCTCATTATTTTTGTGCAATATTAAAAGAAGTGATGAATAAATCAGCTGGAACTGATCTGCTCTGGTTATTGATCCTGTCACAGCTGCTCTCTGATTGGCTGGACTCAGTCCTTAAAGGGGCTTCATGCAGAGACTGTACACTCCATAAACATGGCCTCCACCTGCAGGCCTCCACCTGCAGGCGCCCACATGTTTCCTCCACATGTCAATAAAGTCATTTCAAAGGATTCCTGCTTCTATTTTAGTTTTTATTTCATTCTTTAACTGTAACAAAAATATTCAATGGTTAAAAGATTCTTTTTTATTTCGTCATCCTTATCGTTTACTTCCTGCCTCAAAATTTACCGACATTTAAATTCTTTATTTTTAAAGTCATGACTCCTGCTTCACAGGATCCAGTCTTTCTATCAGTCCAGGACTCCTGACTTGCCTCATTACCCAGAATGCAAAGCTGCAGTCAGACGGCGGGTTCAGGATCCTCTGATTCTGTTTTCACAACTGCTGCTGATTATCGATGCTCAAACACACAGCGCGGGTCATGCAGAGTGTGTGTGTGTGTGTGTGTGTGTGTGTAACAGGAAGCTGGTGCTCGGCCCGGTCTGACCCCGTCTGGTTCCAGTGTGAAGCAGTGTGAGCAGGAGGCAGTTAAAGGACTCATCAGACATTTCTACTCTGCTGTCGTCTCTGGCTGAGCATCCTCAGAGCAGTGTCTCTGTGATGTGTGTGTGTGTCTGTGTTGTGTGTGTGTGTGTGTTGTGTGTCTCTGTGTTATGTCTCTGTTGTGTGTGTCTGTATTCTGTCTGTGATGTGTGTCTCTGTGTTGTGTCTGTGTGTCTCTGTTGTGTGTGTGTGTTGTGTGTCTCTGTGTTGTGTGTCTCTGTTGTGTGTGTGTGTGTTGTGTGTGTCTCTGTGTTGTGTGTGTCTCTGTGTTATGTGTGTGTCTGTGTTCTGTCTCTGTGATGTGTGTCTCTGTTGTGTGTGTGTGTGTGTCTCTGTTGTGTGTGTGTCTCTGTTGTGTGTGTGTCTCTGTTGTGTGTGTGTCTCTGTTGTGTGTGTGTCTCTGTGTTGTGTGTGTGTCTGTGTTCTGTCTCTGTGTTGTGTCTCTGTTGTGTGTGTGTCTCTGTTGTGTCTCTGTTGTGTGTGTGTTGTGTGTCTCTGTTGTGTGTGTGTGTCTGACCTGCTCTGCTCTGATCAGATGTTTGGCAGCAGATCAGAGGACTGGTTCTGTCTCAGCTGGATCTCAGTCTGATAAATCTGGAATCTACTCCACATAATCAGACCTGCCCGGTGCATTCTGGGTAATGACAGATGAGCTCAGGTCAGGAAGGGAGACGGGTTGAAAAAGTCATCCTGACCCGAGGAGAGGTGTACTTGAGGTCACACGCTGACAGCTGCTCACAGATTATATTATAAAAACACTTCCTGTTGACATCACTGATGATGTCACTCAGCAGCTGTAAAACAGGAAGCAGCTATAAAATATGGAAATAAACACTGCTAAGAATCAGAATCAACACAAAGGAGGAGGAAGAGGAGGGGGAGGAGGAGGAAGAGGAGGGGGAGGAGGAAGAGGAGGGGGAGGAGGGGAGGGGGAGAAGGAGGAGGAGGAGGATGGGGAGGAGGAGCAGGAGGAGGGGGAGGAGGAGGAGGAGGAGGAGGAAGAGGAGGGGGAGGAGGGGGAGGAGGAGGAAGAGGAGGGGGAGGAGGAAGAGGAGGGGGGGGGGGAGGAAGAGGAGGGGAGGGGGAGAAGGAGGAGGAGGAGGAGGAGAGGGAGGAGGAGCAGGAGGAGGGGGAGGAGGAGGAGGAGGAGAGGGAGGAGGAGCAGGAGCCCCCCCCACAGGCCCCACGGTGCATCATTTGGTATCTGCTGCTGATTATTTTGCTAAAAGCAGAGAGAACAGGTTTTAAAACTAAAATGTCCAGTCTTTGTCCAATCTTTGTCCAGTCTTTGTCCAGTCTTTGTCCAATCTTTGTCCAATCTTTGTCCAGTCTTTGTCCAATCTTTGTCCAGTCTTTGTCCAGTCTTTGTCCAATCTTTGTGGTTCCTTTGTAAACTGACGTCTGTTAGCATGTTAGCATGTTAGCAGCTTCCTTAACGGTCAGTAACTGTTCATGTCCTAAAAAGGAGACAGTCCTGAGCGCGTGCAGCAGCTGCTCTGTAATCTGTCTGATTCAGGCTCTTATCTGCTTCCTCTGCTGTGATTTGCATATTTTCAGTGTTCCTAAACGCTCTGATCTGCAGATCAACGGCTCGCTTCATCTGAAACTGTTATTTTTAGCTCTGAGAGGCTGGAGGCCACAGCTGACAGCCGTGATGCATTCACTGACCACACATACACACCAAACTGTGATGCATTCACTGACCACACATACACACCAAACCGTGATGCATTCACTGACCACACATACACACCAAACTGTGATGCATTCACTGACCACACATACACACAAAACCGTGGTGCATTCACTGACCACACATACACACCAAACCGTGGTGCATTCACTGACCACACATACACACCAAACTGTGATGCATTCACTGACCACAATGGTGCACACACCTACCGATATGAAGCTAATTAGGATGACGATGCGTTCACTTGTTCTGTGCATTTACCTCCTGCCGGGTCCCCTCCGGCCCACAGCTGACATCCTGTCCTGACCCTGGGGCATGATGGGAAATGCAGGAACATTCTGCACTTTAGGAAAACGCACCACAGAACGCCACAGGAGGCACGTCAGACTGTTTAACTCCTCCCCTTTCTGTGGGGAGAAGAGGGGAGGTCAGGTGATGTCATGTATCCACTGGACTGTGCTTCATCGTTTCAGCCTCACTGCACCTCTGACTGGATTCATATTGAGACTGTGATTATATTTAATGCGACCTTAAGCCTCGGACAAAAGAACGTCCTCTGGGATGAAGCATCCAAGCAGTACGGGTCCCTGAGGTTTCCCTCAGATCCTGATCTCAGACCCGCAGCCGGTCTGTGGTGCCACCTGCTGGACTCTCTCTCACACACCTTGGCAGACAGCTGACAGTGAATCAAGCAGCAGGTGTCCAGGTGAAGGTCCAGCTGATCTTTGATCCAGCTCTCCAACCCACCGTCACATTTGCTGATGATACCACCGTGGGCGGGTTCATCTCAGGAGGAGACGAGTCGGCCGACGAGGTGTAGAGACTGGCAGCGTGTTCAGAGAACAACCTCACACCGAACATCACAAGGTCCTGAGAAACACCTCAGACCGGGCTGCATCAATGGACACCCTGAAGATCCCCGGCTGGGGGCTGATACAATGCACTCCCCACCCAGCCACCACCCACTCCCCACCCACAGGCTGCATGAGAAGACAGCACTGTGACAGGCCTGGACAGCAGGCAGCGGATGTTGTGTGTTGGAGTTCAGGTGGGAGCTTAAACACAGAAAGAGGAAAATCCCAAAATAAACCAAATACAAACTGAAGAGAGAAAAACTGGACAAGCAGACAAAGGACACAGGAACAAGGCGAGACTGAAACACACAACAGACCGGAGGCGTAGCAAGACACAGGTGAGACACATCAGGACAGCTGGAAGGAAAACTGACGAGGATACACAAGGAGAGCAGGACTCAAAATAAAACAGGAACCAAAACCAAAACCCAGCAAAATAAAATACACCAAACACAACCACACAAACTAGGGCCGCGACAAAGGACTTACACAAAGACGGAGGGATCCCTGGACCACAGACACACACACAGACACAACACACAGACACACACACACACAGACACACACACAGACAGACACACACACAGACAGACACACACACACACAGACAGACACACACACAAACACAGACACACACACACACACACAGCTGGCAGGCGAGACCCACTACTGATCAGTGTGTCTTCAGGTTTGTTAGTATTGATCAGTTGTGTTGTAGAAGTGGAGCAGAAGAAGAAGAATGTGGCCTCCTCCTCCTCCTCCTCCTCCTCCTCCTCCTCCTCCTCCTCAGTGATGGGAACTGTGAGTGGACTTGGTGCAGGTGTCGGGTCCCGGTCAGGTTCCTCCACAGAGGACTGAGCTCGGTGTGAATGAAGAAACTTCAGACTGCAGCATCAACATCCACGTTTTATTTCAGTGCACAACAACTTCTTACAGGAGTCACATGATCACTGCTGTACACCTGACTATGAACATCAATAAATACCTCACCACTATCAGCTGATCTGCTTTAGTTTCTACTTTTCTTTCCTTCTGTTGAATTTTTTTTTTATTTTGAGCTGAGACTAGTTCAACAACAGCAGAGACTAAACAGGAGTTCTATTTGTATGATCGGCACACTGAGGCCTTATTAACCATGATCAGTGGTTATTGATTCATTTTTAACTCGAGCACGAAACATCACGACGGTGAAACACGACCAGTTAAACAGAGACACTGTAAGCTGATGTAATACCAAACATTCAGAATCTGATCACAGCATTGATCGCTTGCCTCTCGGGGTTAATAATCCTGCCTGCTGTTGTCATTTTGTTCAGTTTCAGGTTTCATGATGAGGAGCTGAAAGTCTGGATGTTCTCTGGAGGCGACAAGTCACGGCGTCACAACAACGACATGCAGAACGTCTCTACCAAGCTCCAGTTTGTCTGACTACAGCAGTGAGACAGTTACACAACTACAGCTACACAACTACAGATACACAACTACAGCTACACAACCACAGATACACAACTACAGCTACACAACCACAGCTACACAACCACAGCTACACAACTACAGCTACACAACCACAGCTACACAACTACAGCTACACAACCACAGATACACAACCACAGCTACAGTGACACGGACACAGTCCACCAGCAGCACTCTACACAACGACAGCACACTAAGAATCAGCTTTGGACAAACGTGACTTGTCAAATCAATGTTTAGTCGTCAAATGTTTCCATTAATCTTAATCTTAATCTTAATCTTAATCTTAATCC
>NC_041043.1:17603109-17628109 GCF_900634625.1 Parambassis ranga
GCCGTCAGGACAGGCGTCCGTGACGACAGGAAGACCTCAAAACTGCGAACATCTCCGTCAATCTCCAACAGCGGTTCCACGTCTTTAGTAGTTGGGATGTTCTTGGACACTCTGAGACAGAAAGCCCTGGTGAGCTGCTGTTTGATTGGTTCAGACAGTGTCTGGGTGTGACCTCTGACCTCTCGTAGATGGTTTTTTAGCGTGGCCTGGTCGGGAACGCCGTCGGTCTCCTCCAGGTACAGGATGAGCCAGGACGTCCTGTAGGGCCACTGCTCTGTCAGGTTGATCCACGACGCTAGGCGGTCCCAGTTAAAGCTGATCTGATTGGCTCTCAGCAGGCGGCCTGGTCACACCGACAGGAAGAGGCGGGGTTAATGAAAGCTTTGATGTGGTGTAGCTCGGTGGAGGTTTCTGTGTCACCTGTGACGGACACGATGTTGAGCAGCCTCCTCATGGTCTGCGGGCTGATGTCGCTGAACCAGTCCTCTGTCACCATCAGCTTCGTCAGGTCGAATGACATCTGACGCGTCACAGAGCGCTGCACCTGCCGCCGCCGGTAGGTGTCCTGCACACACAACGCAGGTCACATGACATTTCCATCTCACACACACAGACACACATGGAAACACACTCACCCGGCGGTTGAGCGTCGTCTTGCTACCAAACTTGGTTAACTCTCCCAGACTGTGCTGTGACAGCTTCCTGTCCAGCTCCTCATGCCACCCTGGTGACACACACACACACACACACACACACACTTTACATTTACAGCTTGAACCTAATTTATTCCACAGTCTGATCATATGTGCTGTTGTGGTTACCTTCAGCACTGGCGGTGTCTCCGTTGGCGGGCGCGGCGGTGCACATCTTCCTGGCGCTGGAGAGCCCCCTGCTGTTGAGGAAGACCGGCAGGTGAACGATGTTCCTCATGTAGTCGTGCCCGTTGATGTTGGAGTCTCTAAGGACGCTGTTCAGGTTCTGGTTGATGGCTTTGATGATGATGTGTGGGTCACTGGCAAAGATGGAGATGAAGGGGCCTTTGGAGAACAGAACCCGCACCTGCAGGCCACACACACACACACACACACACACACACACACACACACACACACACACACACACACACACGAAGGTCAGCATCATTATGAAACAGCTCTAATCTGATTGGAGCCTGGTGTGTGTCCTCACCGTGTCGAGCATCTGCAGGACTTTGTCCTGCTCACAGGAGTCCAGCCCATCGATGACCACAGCCAGCCTCGTCTGATGCTGTGTAAAGCTGTCGATGGTCTTCGCCATCCTCGCCATCAGCTCCACCTCGTTCTTAAGAACCTGAGACCAACCACAGACCAATCAGGAGACGGCTCAGATGTTTAGGTGAAACTGGCGAACCTTGAGCGCCCATCACCTTCATGAAGCCCTCGCTCTTCAGTTTGTGCATCCTGTTGGCGGCGCTGTGAAGCCTCTTCCTCTGGGAGTTCAGCACCGAGTCAGTCACCTGCCACCACGTCCTGCAGTTCAGCAGCAGCGCCAGACCCACCACGCTACCGATGGCGATCAGCACAGCGTTCACCATGCGGTTGTCTCTGTCCACCCTGAAGACGGCCAGCAGCGCCATGCCAGCCACCAGACAGACCAGCACCAGGACAAAGAGGACGAAGGACGGCACGCAGCATGTCCGCTTCCACTTCCTCTTACCTGCGAAGACACAGAAGAGAAGCTGCAGCGCTGTGTGTGTGTGCCTGCCCCCTGCTGGGGGTGGGGGGCACAGGAGGTGTTACCCTGCGTCTCCTCTGTCTTAAACACTCTGAACAGGCGCGTGGCGAGGAAGCCGAACTCTCGCTCGCAGGCGTCCGACAGCGTCGCAATCATCTCAGCCATGGACGTCTCTCCTCCGACGCTGGACAAGCGGTTATAGTCTGTGAACAAGAACCTGCAGGAGACATGTCACATGAGATAGTGTCCACCTGTGATGTCACAAGTTCCTCCTGAGCCTGTCCTGCGAGGCGTTACCTGACAGGCAGCGCGCGGGTGCTCTGCTCCGGCAGCTCCGGTGGGTTGACGAACATCAGCTTCAGCAGCAGCTCCAGATACCCGATGTGACGTGCTAGACGGGTGCTAAGCAGCCACGCCCATGTCCAGCTGTCACCCTCCCGACGGCCGCCAAAGTACACCACCACTGTGGGGCACACGGCGTTATTTACAGAGCACAGGAGCTGGAGCCAGGTCACCACGGCAAACTTACCGAAGAAGAGATAGAGCAGGGCCAGCAGGCTGAGGGACACCGCCATGGCGAGCTTGGGGTCGACAGTGAAGCCGAGGATGATGGCGACGGACCCGCAGAGCAGCAGAGACAGAAAGACGACGAGCCAGGAGAACTGGAACAACGGCTCGATCTGCTGCCCAGCAAATGTCTTCATCTCATCTGAGGAGGAGGAGGAGGAGGAGGAGGGTTTACTGTGAGTGTGTGTGTGTGTGTGTGTGAGTGAGTGAGTGTGTGTGAGTGTGAGTGTGAGTGAGTGTGAGTGTGTGTGTCTGTGTGAGTGTGTGTGTCTGTGTGTGTGTGTGTCTGTGTGAGTGTGTGTATGAGTGTGTGTGTGTGACTGTGAGTGTGTGAGTGTGTGTGTGTGTGTGTGTGTGTGTGTGTGTGTGTGTGTGTGTGTGTGTGTGTGTCTGAGTGTGTGTGTCTGAGTGTGTGTGTCTGTGTGAGTGTGAGTCTGTGTGTGTGAGTGTGTGTCTGTGTGTGTGTGTGAGTGTGTGTGTGTGTGTGTGTGTGTGAGTGTGAGTGTGTGTGTCTGTGTGTCTGTGTGTGAGAGTGTGTGTGTGAGTGTGTGTGTCTGTGTGTGTGTGAGTGTGTGTGTCTGTGTGTGTGAGTGTGTGTCTGTGTGTGTCTGTGTGTGTGTGTGAGTGTGTGTGTCTGTGTGTGTCTGTGTGTGTGTCTGTGTGTGTGTGTGTGGAAGGACTCACCCTCCAGCTTTTTAAGTAGGAAGGACTTGCCGCTGCCCCACTGAGCGTACAGACCCACGCAGATGGGCGGCTGCATGGTGGGCTCGCTCAGGATGTCAGCGAGCGCAGAGCTGTAGAGGTCGTAACCCAACATGTCTCCATCTGTCTCTGTGGGGGACAGGTGACCTGTGGGGAGACGCAGTGACGCACAGGTGTTTATCAACATCAGTGAGCAGCAGCGGTTACGACACAAAGAGCGGACATACGAGCTCCAAAGATCTGTGTGAGGATGCTCTTCTGGTGGCTGCAGTCGATGTTGTATGGCGTCTCTCCAGCCTTGTTGGGTCGGTACAGCAGGCGGCCATCTTTGGGGTTTCTGAGGAGGAGCTCGGCCAGGCGGCGGCTCCGGCCCCGGATGGCGATGTGGAGGGGAGTGTCCCCTTTCTGGAAACAGAGGAGAGGTGAGGAGGACAGAATGTATGAGGAGCACCGCAGACTTTATTCTGAAAGGACAAACGCTGGTGTCTTCCTGGCGCCCACCTTGTCCACAGCGGACACTTTGGCTCCTTTGTCCAGCAGGAGCTCCACAATCTCGATGCTTCTCATCTTGGTGGCTTTGATCAGAGGCGTCTCTCCGTCCTGAAACACACTCTGCCTTTATCCACTTCACACACTCTCAGGTCTGCTGTGTGCTTACAGCTAGCTCCACATGCTAACTATGTTATAAGTGAATCAAGTGTGTGTGTGTCATAGGACTGTGGAGTGTGTGTCAGGTGTGAGGTCTCACCTTGGTGCAGGTCTCAGTGTCTGGGCTGCACTGCAGGATGTCTCTCACCATGGTGGCGTTTCCTTTCTCCACGGCCCAGTACAGCGCTGTCTTATTCTCCTGGAAACACACGGGGCGACACATTACATCGGCCAGCTCTGCCGGAGTGTGTGTGTGTGTGTGTGTGTGTGTGTGTGTGTGCGCTCACCTGTCCTCTGATGTCGATGTCGGCATATTTGTGCAGCAGAGCTCTGACGATCTCCACGTGCCCTCCCCTCACCGCTCCGATCAGCACCGTGTCGCCGCTCTGTGACACACAGGAAGCTGTCAGGTCACATGATCACCGTTAACTACCCACATCACAGAAGGCGGCATCTCACCCGGTCTGGGATGTTGACGTACGTCCCCGCGTCCAGCAGGTCCTGGACAATCTCAGTGTATCCTTCCTTGGCAGCGATCATCAGCGCCGTGTTCCCATCTTTATCGGTCATGTTGACGTTGGGGTTTCTCTTCAGCAGCTCCTTCACCACCTCCGTGTAGCCGCCCTTCACCGCCACAATCAGCGCCGTCATTGAGTTCTGAGGACGCAGACAGATGCGGGGTCAGGTCACCTTTGTTCTGCATGCAGTCTAGTACTAAGGGTGTACAAGCGTGGTCGTACCGCCCCCTCCTGGTCAACATCAGCGCCGTTCTCCAGCAGGTGCATCACACAGTCAAAGTGTCCTTTCCTGGCTGCCCAGATCAGAGGAGTCGTTCCATACTGTCACACACACACACACACACACACAGCTCATTGAGTTCAGAGGTCTGATTTCTGCGTCTTGTGTGTCTGTGTGCAGTGTGTGTTTCTCACCTTGTCAGAACAGTTGACTTTAGCTTCATTTTGCAGCAGCAGCTTGACAATGTCGGCATGTCCGCGTCCTGCGGCCCAGATGATGGGATACACGCTGTACTGCTGTTGGAGGAGGAGCTTCAGTGACATCACTACAACTCGTGTGTGTGTGTGTGTCTGTGTGTGTCTGTGTGCTGGGGGTACCTGGCCTGTGGTGTTGGGGTTGGCTCCATGCTCCAGCAGCACCTTGGTGACCTCCACACGACCTTTATAAGCTGCCCACGTCAGAGCTGTCCAGCCGCCCTGACACACACACACATTTATATCAGTTACACTCAGGTTCTTAATGTGTTCTTTCAGTGATGGCCAGTCTGACTACGTTTCCCATGAGCCTTTGCACACCATGTCTCTGTGCTCGATGTAGGCACTGTTCTCCAGTAGCTCCTTCACCACGTCCACGTGTCCTTCCTTCGCCGCGGAGATCAGAGCTGACCAGCAGTCCTGCGCAGTGGTAGAGACAGGGTTACCATGGAAACAAGAGTACTTCTCCTAGCAACCACAGCACCCATGGCCTGAACCGAATCAGGATAACTACAATGACACCGGCTTGTGTCACTGAAGGAGCACTTGTTTTGCTCACCACATCGTCCAGGTTGACGTTGGCTCCCTGCCTGATGAGCTCCTGGACGATCTCCAGACTGCCCTGCTCCGCCGCCAGCATCAGGGGGGTCTGACCGTTCTGAAAGCAGACAGACACACCCACAGCTCAGCAGCAGCACGGTAGGACAGGGCGGACGAGGGGATGTTTATGTTTACATACGTCGCTACGTCCGTCCACTTCCTTGAAGCGGTCCAGGTGAGCTTTCAGCGCTGTCAGGTTTTCCTCCTCTACGTAGCTGAACAGGTTCTGGATGGCCAGAGTGGTCATCTTGATGGACGTAGTAGTGTCCATTTCTCCAATCTCTCACTGCGCCTCCTACAGGCAGAACACAGGAAACAGAGCATGTTGTGTATAGACAGCTGCACAGTGACACATGTGGCGTCTGTAGTTCCCTCAGGGACAATGAGCTATTCACCTGTCCTCTGGCGCCCCCCACAGGAGGCCAGGGAAGAGCATCAGCACTTCATTTAAGCTAAAACACTCTGAGGCCTTTTACAAACCTGTGAATGCATCATGTATTCATTTATGTTGGCAGAATATTATTCACATGCTCAAAGCTGCCACAGAGCTGCAGCTGTAAAACTCCAGGAGCTTCTGCTGCAGTTTGTAATGACCTGAGCGGCCTCTGGGGGGCACTAACGAGCCATTCAGCCTCAGGCCAGCTCACACGCTTTGCTGACATGCTTTCACTGAGGAGTCAGGTTACACTGTCACCATGGAAACTGAGATCCTGCTGCCATCGCCATGACGACAGCCTCCACATCAAACAGCTGTGTGACACGGACAGAGCAGTCTGCAGCCAGACCATCATCATCATCATCATCATCACAGGGACACGATCACCTGTTAACACACGCATGTTCTTCAATAATGCAACGATTATGATGTTTTTCTTGCCTCCTTTAAAAAGATAAAATCCTCTAACACAGGATTAATAATCAGTCTATCAGACTCAGAGCTCCTTCATGGGTTTAGACAGAGTCTTTGAACAGTAACCCTCACTGACCTCCAGCCTGAGTCTACAGACACTGATCAGCAGCTTCACATGGGGGGTGATGGACAGTCCCCTGTTCATGGCGTGCTCACCGAGCTGTGTCTAACAACATGTAATAACAACATGTAATAACAACAGTAACATGTCACACATGCGCTGTGAAGAGTCGGCGGGCCACGCCCTGTCTGTTATTACCGTAGACACCGACATATAACGGGGATACTGACGGTGCTAAGCACCGACAGGCTGCGCGGTGCGCCGGTAATAACGCCGTTATTACACTGCGGTAACCTGAATAACCTTCACGCTGTCACACGTTCACTCATCCACCGCCTGCAGCCGGCAACACGTCGTCACATTAACCCACATTAACCCACATTAACCCTCCATTAACTGCTCAAACATCAAATAATACGGTGGTTTTTATCAGGTGTCAAACATGAATCGATAGACAGGAAGGGATGCTGCCAGCGGAGGACAGAGATGTTACCGTCAGAGAAGAATCCAATCCGGCTCTATCGGTCCGGGCTCCGGGTGGGTGTCGGTGCCGGGTACGGGTGCGTCTGCTCGGCCTGTGTTGGGGTGGCAGCCTGCGATCACTCTCCATCCAGGACAACAGCAGCCATTTTGATCAGAACAACAAGAGATGCAGGGACAGCCAATCACAGAGCCGCGTCAAGCGCGCCAAAAGCAGGCGACCACTTCCGCTTTGAGCTGTCACAATAAAGGCCGTGCAGGGTCCGTTTCCGTCCAACAGAACTACACACACGTCCAGAGATAAACACAACAACACAACTCTTTCTGCTAATGACAGGAAATGGATCAGACTTCCGGTCAGACTGAGCTCTTTATCAGCACGTTTTCAGTCAGCAGCTAAACCAACACCACAAACAGTTAAACTGTCCAAACAATCCTTACCTGTGGTCTCTGTGGTCAGAGGCTCCTGGCTCGACTGATCCGTCGGCAGTTTTACATCAGCAATAAATATAATGAGTTATCATTCGGCCTGGTTCATTATCAGTCTGTGAGGGGTTAAAGTACAGCGACATGTGTCCATATTAACCCCCCAGCTCACAGACACACAGCAGCCGGCAGTGTCAGAAAAAGGTTTATTCACATCAGAAAACAGACTGACTCATGGAGTACACACAACACGGAGACACAAACACACACAGACACGTGCAGAGACACACAAACAACCTCACTAAAGAAACCACAGAGGTCCAGAGGTCAAGCCCCGCCCCTTCAGGAGGAGAGCAGCCCCGCCCCTTCAGGAGGAGAGCAGCCCCGCCCCTTCAGGAGGAGAGCAGCCCCGCCCCTTCAGGAGGAGAACACAGATCAGTCTCCTGTTATACTCTGGTTCTGGACACGCCTTAAATATGCTAAATTAGCAGCTGTGTGGGTGGGATTAGGATTGTACAGATTACTGAGCTGCTTCACGAACTGAACAAAAACCTGCAACTGTGTTATTCATAACGTGTCCACCTGAAGGTGGCAGGGATTATCTCTGTCCTCTTAGCTTAGCATTTGCTAACTTGAATGATTTTTATACAGTTAGCTTAGACATTCGCTAACCAGCTCTGAACCAACCCGAGCCAAACTGAAACACTAGCGGTACCAACACTGTTAGCCTTTTAGCTTCTGCAGCTAGCCCGACCCAATAAACCTCGTTAACTTCAAATCTGACCTGAAGCAACCGCATGACGGCTCACTTGGCTTGTTAGCTGCTGGCCAGTTTCCTAGCCTGTCGCTAATGCAAGCCAAAGATTTATATGAAGCTTTGCTATCAAGCAAACAGCGCCCCCTGTGGGCCAAAACAAGCACAATGTCAGATGTTAATACTGTTACAGGTGCAGATGTTAGCTTGGATTAGCAGCTGATGAAAACAAACAGAATGTGGATGAAGCTGCCTCCATGAACGGTGCAGGTGTGTGTTGTTGTTGTTGTGTGTTAATGTGTGTTAGTGTGTTGGTGTGTGTGTTGATGTGTGTTGTGTGTTGATGTGTGTTAGTGTGTTGATGTGTGTGTTGATGTGTGTGTTGTGTGTGTTAATGTGTGTTGTGTGTGTGTTGTTGTGTGTTGATGTGTGTTGTGTGTTGATATGTGTTTGTGTGTTGATGTGTGTGTTAGTGTGTTGTGTGTGTTGATGTGTGTTGTGTGTTGATGTGTGTGTTGATGTGTGTTATGTGTTGATGTGTGTTGTGTGTGTTGATGTGTGTGTTGTGTGTTGATGTGTGTGTTGATGTGTGTTAGTGTTGACGTGTGTGTTTGTGTGTGTTGTGTGTGTTAGTGTTGATGTTAGTGTGTTGTGTGTTGATGTGTGTGTTGATGTGTGTGTTAGTGTGTTGTGTGTGTTGATGTGTGTTGTGTGTTGATGTGTGTTGTGTGTTGATGTGTGTGTTAGTGTGTTGTGTGTGTGTTGATGTGTGTTGTGTGTTGATGTGTGTGTTAGTGTGTTGTGTGTGTGTTGATGTGTGTGTTGATGTGTGTTGTGTGTTGATGTGTGTGTTGATGTGTGTTGTGTGTTGATGTGTGTGTTAGTGTGTTGTGTGTGTGTTGATGTGTGTTGTGTGTTGATGTGTGTGTTAGTGTGTTGTGTGTGTGTGTGTTGATGTGTGTTGTGTGTTGATGTGTGTGTTAATGTGTTGATGTGTGTGTTGTGTGTTGATGTGTGTGTTGATGTGTGTGTTGTGTGTTGATGTGTGTGTTGATGTGTGTTGTGTGTTGATGTGTGTGTTAGTGTGTTGTGTGTGTGTTGATGTGTGTTGTGTGTTGATGTGTGTGTTAATGTGTTGATGTGTGTGTTGTGTGTTGATGTGTGTGTTGATGTGTGTGTTGTGTGTTGATGTGTGTGTTGATGTGTGTTGTGTGTTGATGTGTGTGTTTGGCAGTTATCTGATCACACTCAGCGCTGCAGGGAAGGAAATGACAGAAATAACAAAGAACTACAAACGTGACGCCATGTTCACATCCACAGGCCGTTCCCTCGGGAACCACAGTTCTCTAGTAGAAATGTACAAAACAAACAGGAAGTGACGGCGTCTGATGATTATTGGCACTTTCTCCAGAACAAACACTGATGTCACCTGCTCGTCATGTGTTCACCCCGTTTCCTTCCAGTTCTTCTGACCAGAGAAAAAGGCATCAGGTCAACACTCTGCAGGCGGCCATGACAGTTCAGGGACACACACAGCTGCTATATGAACAGACATTTTTAAAGAGCGGGCCGCCTGCCGTCACATCGTTCTGTGACCGCCGGGCCGGCAGGAAGTTCCCCATGACAGCTCGCCGCCTCAACGCACACATGTTTATGGAAATATGATGCACGTGAAAATTCTCTGCCCTCTGTCTCATGAGCTCTTTTCCTTCTGGCTGCAGCTGCTGTCTGTGGCCTCTGGGCGGCGCCGCCGGGTTGGCTCCTGCAGGACGCCCCGTTGCTGGTCTTTGAGGCGGAGATGTCTCGGTTTGACGGGTAACGCCATGGCCAGCAGGGCGCAGCCAATATGGAGGCTGAAGTACCAGGACCTGCAAAGGAGGGTCCTCAGTCACGAACACGCTCTGACCAAAGAAAACTCAGTGCCGACGGACTGACCTGTAGAACTTCAGAGACGGACCCACAGACAGCAGGACGAAAGGGACCACGGTGTAGCAGATGGCGATCTGCGTGGCCACCCACGTGATGACATCATAGACCAGTTTGTGGCTGGATGACTGCAGGAAGTACGGCCGGATGTTGTGTCTAACCTGAAACGACAAGGTGTTTGCTCTGATAGCTGCTGAGGGTTCATGTTTTCAGAAGACCGGACCGAAGAGGCCTCGCTTCAACCCAAGAGTACACTTAGCATCATGTTAGCCAAACTGTGGCTGCTAGCATAAACAGAGCTCAGCTCAGAGCGTTATCAGCCTACAGATGATTTATTACAGCGAAGAGGACATCAGTCAGCGAGAGTAACAACTCTCCAGGTTTAATGGAATAAGGAATAAAAAGCTAGCAGCTAACAGGTTTAATAAGTGATCAGTTAGCATCTGTGCTAACACCTGTTAGCTTACCGCGCGGGCAGCCAGCGTGATGACGATGCCGGTCAGGAAGGTGAGGTAGTACCCCGGATAGGCTCCGTGCCACATGGCTGACAGGATGAAGGTCGCTGCTGTCGGGTGGTAGGGACATCGCTCATAACACACCCTGTCAGACAGAGGTCAGAGGTCACAGCAGGCTTTACACACAGCAGGTTACAGGGGCCAGAGAACTGACCTTTTGAGCCAGTGCGCTGTTTGAATGTTCCAGTTGTCCAAGAACACTTTGAAGCTGGTGGCAAACTGGAGCAAAGAGAGAGGATCAGACCGGGTCAGACAGACAGCAGCAACACACACACTGAACACGCCTGACCTCGATGTTCAGGATCCTCAGGTTGGAAATCAGGTCCCAGCGGGGGGCGCCGTCACTGTCATAGCCGTTGAAGCCAAAGCCGGCGGCGTTGTTGATGGCGTCAGCTGTCAGACGGGCGAAAAGGAGGCGTTACAACACAGATCTGTGACGGACTCAGGGAGCAAGGAGACGGGAAATAAAGAGGGTTCAGTCCCACCAAGGGTCCAGACGAAGTAGTACTTGGGTCTGGTGGTCACCATGGACAGGTACAGGTACACCACCTGAGCATAGAGCGGCGTGTTGGCTATGAAGTCATCATCAATGTTTCGCTCCACGGGGAAAACCTTACACACCGACAGGAAGACCAGGAGGCAGAAGAAGGAGGTGGCCACCTTACGCACGACCTCCACCTGAGGACACACAGCATGTTCCTCTAAACATCACACAGGGTCGCCACAGCGCCCTCTGCTGGTCAGAATGACTATTATGGGAGAAACACTGTGATGTCACTCCACTGTGATGGAGAAGGACGACCCTGAACCTACCCCCACCTCACCCACAGACAGCTCATGTGACCTACGTTTGGCGAGGGCTCGCTCTGCCTCAGTCCGGACTTCCTGTCAGGTTCCTGGTCTCTGTGGCGACGCGGTTCTCCCTCAATGAAGGCGATGTAGTCGTTGTAGGAGCAGGTGGGGCCGGCCAGGATCCCCATGAAGTTACAGTTGTAGCTGAAGAACTCCAGCAGGCTGGGCATCCTCCTACACACACAGACACACACAGAGACACACAGAAACACACACAGAGACACAGAGACACACACAGAGACACACACAGACACACACAGAGACACAGACACACACAGAGACACACAGACACACACACAGACACACACAGAGACACACACAGAGACACACACAGAGACACACACAGACACACACAGAGACACACACAGACACACACACAGACACACACAGAGACACACACAGAGACACACACAGAGACACACACAGACACACACAGAGACACAGAGACACACAGAGACACACACAGAGACACAGAGACACACACAGAGACACACACAGACACACACAGAGACACAGAGACACACACAGAGACACAGAGACACACACAGACACACACAGAGACACACACAGACACACACAGAGACACACACAGACACACACAGAGACACAGACACACACAGAGACACAGAGACACACAGAGACACACACAGAGACACACACAGACACACACAGAGACACACACAGACACACACACAGAGACACACACAGAGACACACAGAGACACACAGAGACACACACAGAGACACAGAGACACACAGAGACTCACACAGAGACACACAGAGACACACAGACACACACACAGACACACAGAGACACACACAGAGACACACAGCAGAGACACACACACAGAGACACACACAGAGACACACAGCAGAGACACAGACACACACAGAGACACACAGAGACACACAGACACACACACAGTCACACACACAGACACACAGACACACACACAGAGACACACAGAGACACACAGCAGAGACACACAGACACACACACAGACACACACAGAGACACACACACACAGACACACACAGAGACACACACAGACACACACAGAGACACAGAGACACACAGAGACACACACAGAGACACACACAGACACACACAGAGACACAGAGACACACACAGACACACACAGAGACACACACAGACACACACAGAGACACAGACACACAGAGACACAGAGACACACAGAGACACACACAGAGACACACAGAGACACACACAGAGACACACACAGAGACACACACACAGACACACAGAGACACACAGAGACACACAGCAGAGACAGAGACACACACAGACACACAGAGAGACACAGAGACACACAGACACACACACAGAGGTTGTTGGTGTCCATATTCAGGGCCTAGTCGTCCTAAAGGCAGCTGTCCACAGGTGTGTCCTTGCAGACCTCCGTGTCTGACCTGTGGATAACTTCCTGTTTGTGGTGACAGGCTGCTCCCGTCATCGGAGCACAATGAATCCTGGGATATGTTCCAGATGTGAGGAGGAGGTGACCCTACCTGATGGCCAGGATCTTCTGTCCAGCCGTCAGATGTTCCTCCTTGCGAGCCATCCCTGTCAGAGAAACAGACGCCGGTCAGCTGCGGGTCAGACTGCTAGCGCGCAGCAGCTAATCGTGGGTCTTACCGTCGTGGATCTCAAAAGCCAGGCTGGTGATTTTCTGTGTGATCACCATCATGGGCCTGCAGAGAGGACAGAGACGAGTCAGAGACAGTGACGAGCGTCCTCCTGTGTGAGGTCAGCGTGAGGAGGCGTTACCCTGTGAAGTCAGCCGAGTACATGCCGTAGTCGAACACGTAGACGCGGGTGATCTGACACAGACTCAGATAGCTGAGCGCCACCAGGAGGCTGTACCTGGAACAGCACACACACAGAGCATCCAGCAGACGAAACTCAACACACTCAAAGACCCACTGAGCGCGCTCACTTGTGCATGTGTTCCACTCCAGTCAGGATCATGACGCCGTAGGTGAGTCCACTCTGAACCAGGAAGTGAAGAGCGTACCTGAAACACAGAGACCCACACAGTCAGCCCGGCTGTCCCGAGCTGTCCTCTGTCCCAACATGTCCCCGACATCCTGCAGCCTGTCCCATTGTGACGGTGCTCACTGAGCTGTTTTAAAGGTCTCGGTCCAGGTTAGTGTCCTGGTGTCTTACCAGCCGAAGCAGAACAGGGCAAAGTACAGTCCCAGCACCGTGGCAACCACGTGTCTGATGAAGGGGCTGGTTCTACTGGGATGGAGGAAGAGACGGAACCAGAAGGCCGAGACCAGCGCACACAGCTGACACACCACGAAGTTCACCTGCAGGCACCACAGAGGGACAAAAGACCAGGTGAGTCTGAAACAAAGATCAGAAGACAAAGAGAGAGACAGGAAACAAAACCAGAGACACGAGACAGAACCACAAAACAAAACCACAAAACAACCACAAAGAGACACGAGACAAAACCAGAGAACGAGACAAAACCAGAGACACGAGACAAAACCAGAGACACGAGACAAAACCACAAAACAAAACCACAAAACAACCACAAAGAGACACGAAACAACAACAACCAAAGAGACACGAGTCTCAGAGTGTGTAGTGTTGCGTTCAGCAGCAGGTGTTGTGGCTGTAAACCGAGGCTGTGTTGACGTGTCGGTCATGAATAATGGACGTTGTGTAAACTGAGCGATTACAGTCGGACGCTCAGAAGACAAACTGCTCAGATGGAGCTGCGACTGATGGAGGAAGCCGTGGAGGGTCCTGACCTGATTTACATGCACTTACTCATACCACCACAAGAGGGCGCACAGCTGCGTGAACATTTCGACCACAGCTGCAGTTTTTTCAGTGAACCTCACAGTGTTCTGCCGACCCTTTGGAGGGCCGCGGCCCTCGGGTTGGGAACCACGCCTGAACTCCCCGCCTGGGGCAGGAGGGAGGCTGGTCGTGGAGGGTTGTGTTCACTGGGAAAGCAGAGTCACGCTCTCACTCAGATGTGTGATTAATATTGATCAGCGGCTATCACATGATTGATCCTCTTCCTCAGTGATGAAGGACCTCTGTCCACGGGCTGATTGATCCGTGGCGCTCCGATCGTGCACACACACACACTCATTAGGCAGCCTCCCCCCAGGCCTCCGTCCGCCGCCAGACACAGGCTCCATCAGCCGCCCTCTTTATTCCTCGCGCCGCCGTTTTCCGTGCACGCTCCGGCCGCACGGCTCGCGTTCACCGCCTCGTACCGGAGACCCAGCGGCCGGTCCCGCCCCGGACCTCCGTAGCAGCCGCGGCTCGGCCCGGGCTGATGTGGGGATTGGGTCTTACCTGGTCCAGCGGCAGGTCGGTCATCTCGCTGACGGGCTGCAGCAGGCTGGAGCCAGTGCAGGCCGTGGAGCGGGCGTCTTCGTCGGCCATGGCTCCGTGTCTGCGGCCGGGTCTGCTGCTTCTGTGTCGGGCTGCAGCAGCTCAGAGGCTCCGTGATCCACCGGCACTCTGTGCGTCTGCCTGCGCGTCCTCTTCTTCCTGTTTCTCCTCCTCCTCCTCTGTCTGCCTCCCCCTCCTCCCCTCCTCCCCTCCTCAGGTCCCCCCGAGTCTTTTATTCTGTCTCTTCATTCGGTCCTTTCTTCTCCTTCCTCCTCATGTCTCCCTCTCCTCCTCCTCCTCCTGTCCTCCCCACTCCCTTTGTTCTCCGTCCCCTCTCTTTTCATTCATACTGTCACCCCCCCCTCCTCCTCTTCCTCCCCCCCCCCCCCCCTCCTCCTCTTCCTCCTCCTCCCCCCCCCCCCTCCCCCTCCTCCTCCCCCCCCTCCTCCCCCTCCTCCTCTTCCTCCTCCTCTTCCTCCTCCTCCTCCTCCTCCTCCTCCTCTTCCCCCTCCTCCCCCTCCTCCTCCTCCTCCTCCCCCTCCTCCTCCTCCTCCTCTTCCTCCTCCTCCTCCTCCTCCTCCTCTTCATCATTAACCCCTCTAAAGTAAAACACTTTTCTATTTAACTCAAACACGCTGTTTCTACATCCTGGTCTTTACTCCCCCACCTGTGGTTAAGTGTCATAATGCCATGCAGAGACCAATCAGCTGCGGAGGATCAACTTCCGGGTGGAGGCTGATTAAAGCTGAATCATTAAACCTGTACAGTGCGGTCCTTCAGGCCCCCTGTCGCCTGCAGTTCCACGGTCCGCCTCTATAGGGGGCGCTGACAACCACGCACACCCTCCGAGGAAGCCAAACAGAAAGCGGAAGTTAGGCGTTTGTTTTGGTCTGTTGTCCTGACAGCAACAATTAGCTTAGCCTCAGTCAAACATGTCGGCAGCAGAGGACGACACGGAGCTGCGGGACCTGCTGATCCAGAACCTGGAGAACAGCGGAGTCCTCAACAAGCTCAAGGTCCCGCAGAAGCAAACTTTAGAATATGTTCTGCCCCGCCGGGCCGCCGGCAGCTATGCTAGGCTAAAGCTAGCGCTGCTCTTAGCCGCTACATGAGCTGAAGGGTTTTACAGGTTTTACTGTAACTGTTTGATATAAAGTTAGACTAACGACCAGCCGGTTCGACCCAGCTGCACCTGAAGTAGACACAACAACCTGAAGTAGTTATTTAGCACACAGCCGCCCAAAGCGTGCAGTTTGTGCCCCGCTGCCCGGCCCCGTGCAGCGGTGGCGCTGTTGTGTCTCCGTGTTGTGAAGCTGTGTTTGTGTCTTCTGCAGGCAGAGATGCGGGCGGCAGTCTTTCTGGCCATGGAGGAGCAGGGCAGGCAGGAGGTGCTTCTGATGTGTTGATAAGTGATCGTGGTGCAGGCTGGGAACTTGTGTGAAGCTAATGTTGACGTCTGTCCTCCTCAGAACAAAACTCCACTGGTCAACGAGAACTTGAAGAAATGCCTCAACACCACAGACGGTCAGTTCTTCTCTTAATGACACAGTGATGCAGGCAGGTGTTCATGAGCTGCAGGAACACCTGTCACCACAGGGGGGCGCTGCCTGCCTGCTCTCCTTCAGTCTGACAGCTCAGTGGTTCAGTGTGGTGGGGCGTGTGTCCTGAGGCTACACCTGAGGTGATCTTGTGTCCCCTGCAGGTCGTCTGGTGGCCAGTCTGATGGTGGACTTCCTGCAGGTCTTTAACCTGGACTTCACCCTCGCTGTCTTCCAGCCAGAGATCAACACGGTGAGTTTGCAGGCAGCTCTGTTGTCTTTCTGTGCAGCCTGTTCCAAATGAAACCTCTTAGCTGGAGCTCTGATTAAAAACCTCCAGGTGGATCTGAAGCTCCTGAGGGTCTCTGCGGCCTCAGGCCTGGAGCAGTGGGACCCGGGCTGTCTGACAGTGCTGACAGTGCTGTGTGTAGCTCTGTGTGTGTCTGATGAGGTGACACTGCGTCATGGAGACGCTGCCTCAGTGTTTTTGTGGTTTGTGGCTGTGAAATTCTGAGTGTGGTGGTTTCTGATCTCTCACACACACAGAGTTCTGATAAATAATCAATACTGTGTCTGATGAAACTAAACTAAAATAAAGACCTGAGCTCCTTTGACTGCTGTTCGTTCTGATCCGAGTCTGACTGACATCAGCAGGTTTGATGAAAATGGCTCAGAGCAGACGAAGGGTTGAGTCCTGGGTGAAACCTGTGAGACGGTGTGAGTCTGTGGTCACCCCGGGTGTCTCACCTCAGACCTGACTCACTGCTGTGTTTGAGGCCTGTCCCACACGCAGTGGGGAACAGAGTCACAGCCGACTGTGGCTTGTGTGTTTGCAGCTGAGCGGCCTGGACAGTCGGGACCAGGTCTGCACGGAGCTCGGCCTGTCTGACTCAGACCTGAACCAGAACTCTGCACTGCTGCTGGAGCTCGTCAGGAGAGGACGACACAGAGACAAACCTGCTGCCCCCTCTGAGGTGAGCCTGTCCCGGCCTGTCCTGTCTGACAGCTGTTAGTGTGTCTGTGATTCAGATGGTTTCTCTGCTCTGCTGTCTGTGTGTGGACAGGGAGACACCCGAGCACACACCCCCCAGGGGAGCTCTGTGTGTGACAGTGTGTGTGTCTGTGTGTGTGACAGTGTGTGTGTCTGTGTGTGACAGTGTGTGTGTCTGTGTGTGTGACAGTGTGTGTATCTCTGTGTGACGGTCTGTGTGACAGTGTGTGTGTGACAGTGTGTGTGACAGTGTGTGTGTCTCTGTGTGACAGTGTGTGTGTCTGTGTGTGTGACAGTGTGTGTGACAGTGTGTGTATCTCTGTGTGACGGTCTGTGTGACAGTGTGTGTGACAGTGTGTGTGACTGTGTGTGTGACAGTGTGTGTGTCTCTGTGTGTGTGTCTGACAGTGTGTGTGTCTCTGTGTGACAGTGTGTGTGTGACAGTGTGTGTGACAGTGTGTGTGTCTCTGTGTGACAGTGTGTGTGTGACAGTGTGTGTGTGTCTCTGTGTGTGTCTGTGTGTGTGTGTGTCTCTGTGTGTGTCTGTGTGTGTGTGTTTCTGTGTGTGTCTATGTGTGTGTGGCCTGCTGTGTGACTGTGTGTGTGTGTTTCTGTGTGTGTCTGTGTGTGTGTGTGTCTCTGTGTGTGTGTGTCTCTGTGTGTGTGTGTCTCTGTGTGTCTGTGTCTCTGTGTGTGTCTCTGTGTGTGTGGCCTGCTGTATATCTGTGTCACCCTGTGTTGTGCTGTTAGTGTTGGTTTCCTGTTGATCTCGGTGTGTGTTGCTTTCTGCTGTCACAGCACACACTGCACACATTAGAAAGCTAATGCTAAGCTACGAGCAGCTGCACCTCTCCATGATGGCTGTCCCTCTTCTGTGATCCTTGCAGGAACCTTCTCCAAAACAGATCGCACTTGCCCGGAAGAAATTTGACCTTTATGACAAGGTGAGTGTATCTGTGCGTGATGTCATCGGCCTCTGACCAATCCCAGCCTGTGCTCACCCTGTGGGTGATTATCCTTGGTTTCTTCCTGTAGGGCCGGAGCGGCTCGCTGCCCAAAGAGGATCTGAAGAGCGTCTTCACTGAGCTGCTGCCCAGTCTGAGCAGGTGGGCTGTCCCGGTGCTGATCTTCGTCCGTCAGTTGGTTGTGATGAGCTGGATGATGTCACTGTCTCTGTGTGCAGGAACATGTTGGAGAGGTTCATCGCTGATGAGCTCAGAGCTGCAGACAGAAGCGTCTCCAAAGGTACGCAGCACCTTTCACTCCTCAGCTGAGGCTCCGCCCATCTCTGACCTCTGCTCTGTGTGTGCTCGCAGCCGTGGACCTCCAGCTGTTCCTGGGGATGTACAGACGGCTCTTCAGTCAGTGCAGGAGCGTGGTGAGGTCATCAGCTGATCAGTGTGTAGAAGCCAGTGGTTAAACCCTCAGTCTGGATTTCTTTAATAAGAAGTCTGCCAGTAACATCTGGATGTCACTGATTGGTTGTAGAGCTGTAGTCAGTGTGAGCCTTTTTGTGCTTCAGGTTGTTGAGGAGTGTGATGCCAGTCCGTCTCCTGCAGAGAGAATCAGCTGTCCGCCCGTCAGCAAGGTACTTCCTCAGCCTGCTGTGTGTCCAGACGTCTGTTCACAAAGTCAAAAACTTTATTTACAAAGGTCTCAACCACAAAATAAACTGAACATGAGCATGTTAGCATGTTAGCTCAGAGACAGGTGTATTAAGCTAGTGTTAGCATGTTAGCTCAGAGACAGGTGTATTAAGCTAGTGTTAGCATGTTAGCGCAGAGACAGGTGTATTAAGCTAGTGTTAGCATGTTAGCGCAGAGACAGGTGTATTAAGCTAGTGTTAGCATGTTAGCGCAGAGACAGGTGTATTAAGCTAGTGTTAGCATGTTAGCTCAGAGTCAGGTGTATTAAGCTAGTGTTAGCATGTTAGCTCAGAGTCAGGTGTATTAAGCTAGTGTTAGCATGTTAGCTCAGAGACAGGTGTATTAAGCTAGTGTTAGCATGTTAGCTCAGGTATGTTTGCACAGCTCCGAGCTAATTAAAATTAAGATTGACTTTATTAATCCCTGTAGGGAAATTAAGCAATAAGTAATGCTAGCTTAGTGGCAGGTGTATAGACGTTTATGTTAGCATGTTAGCTCAGGTGTGCAGAGCTAATGTTAGCTGCTGTCCTGTCGTGCACAGATTCCCAGATATAAAGGCCACAGTCACAGAGGACAGAGTCAGACAGCAGCCAAGGTAACCACAGGAGGAGATCTGATGCTAATGCTAACGCTCACGGCGCCGCACTAACCCCGATGATCCGGCACTGATCTGATTGGATCATTGATCTGTCCATCACAGCCTAAAGTAGAAAACTTGATTACTTCACCTGTTTTCTGACGGTTACTCACCATTAGCCTAGCGGGAAGCTCTTTCCATGATGATTTGCAGTTTAACGGGGTGCGAGGCTAAACAGGAAGTGATGTCAGCTCTGACCTCTGTGCTGCACTCACACACTAACTCACCTGTCCGTTCCACCATCACCATCACACACAAAGTCTGCAGCTCATTTATACAGCAGGGAGGCACCTGTGTGTCTGTGTGTGACTGTGTGTCTGCCTGCCCCCCCCCTTGTCTCTCTGTCTGTCTGTCTGTGTGTGTCTGTCTGTCTCCTGTCTGTCCTTCTGTCTGTCTGTGTGTCCTTCTGTCTGTCTGTCTGTCTGTCTGCCTGTCCTCCTGTCTGTCCTCCTGTCTGTCTGTCTGTGTGTCCTTCTGTCTGTCTGCCTGCCCCCCCCCCCTGTATGTCTGTCTGTCTGTCTCCTGTGTGTCCTTCTGTCTGTCTGTCTGTCCTTCTGTCTGTCTGTCTGTCTGTCTCCTGTCTGTCCTTCTGTCTCTCTGTCTGTCTGCCCCCCCCCCTGTATGTCTGTCTGTCTGTCTCCTGTCTGTCCTTCTGTCTGTCTGTCTGTCTGTCTGTGTGTCCTTCTGTCTGTCTGTCTGTCCTTCTGTCTGTCTGTCTGTCTCCTGTCTGTCCTTCTGTCTGCCTGCCCCCCCCTGTCTGTCTGTCTGTCTGTGTGTCCTTCTGTCTGTCTGTCTGTCTCCTGTCTGTCCTTCTGTCTGTCTGTCTGCCTGCCCCCCCCCTGTATGTCTGTCTGTCTGTCTCCTGTCTGTCCTTCTGTCTGTCTGTCTGTCTGTCTGTGTGTCCTTCTGTCTGTCTGTCTGTCCTTCTGTCTGTCTGTCTGTCTCCTGTCTGTCCTTCTGTCTGCCTGCCCCCCCCTGTCTGTCTGTCTGTGTGTCCTTCTGTCTGTCTGTCTGTCCTTCTGTCTGCCTGCCCCCCCCCTGTCTGTCTGTCTGTCTGTGTGTCCTTCTGTCTGTCTGTCTGCCTGCCCCCCCCCCCTGTCTCTCTGTCTGTCTGTCTGTCCTTCTGTCTCTCTGTCTGTCTGCCCCCCCCCCCTGTCTGTCTGTCTGTGTGTCCTTCTGTCTGTCTGTCTGTCCTTCTGTCTGTCTGTCTGTCTCCTGTCTGTCCTTCTGTCTGCCTGCCCCCCCCTGTCTCTCTGTCTGTCTGCAGTCATTCGTGTTGATCTGATCAGAAGACGTGAGCCTCTCCCTGTTTTTGGGTCTGTGTTTTTTGAGGCTGAGCCGACCAGCGTTCAGTGTGACCTGCAGTGAGGAGCGCAGCAGCTGAGGGCTCAGCCTCACAGGTCTCGGAGCCCCTGGAGCTACTGTATGTGCTGAACCTGCTGTGTGTGTGTGTGTGTGTCAGGACCCTGAGCCAGCGCCCTCTGTAGGTAAAGGAGACTTCCAGCAGCAGACCTCCTCTGCTCTGAGACAGGAGCACCTGGACCTGGAGGGGGACGAGGACCCCGATGATGGAGACTCCTTCTTTGACGACCCGCTGCCCAAACCTCAGAAGACCTACGGCTGGTGAGGACCGCTGACCTTTGACCTGTAGCAGATTCCCTCCTCTGTACACAAAGAGTTAACACTGAGTCACATACAGCTGCAGCGTCAATCAAACTATTGATCCTAAATATATGATAATCCAATGTACTGACAGTACAACTCGAGGTTTATCAATCTACAAATATGAAACCAGTTAAAAATCAGAAATCATTTATAAATATAAATTAAATTTTCATGTTTTTAAAAAGGAATCAAAAACTTCAAACATCAAAATAATGGTTGAGTTCTATGGAAAATGAGTCATGGTGCTGTTACCACTGAAAGATATGAATCATGTGACCTGGAGAAATCCATTAATTCATTCAATCAGGGTGATTGATTGAAAACAGAACAAATAGTGTCTATTTATTTATTTATTTATTCTTGAATGTGTCCCATCTGTGGTAAATTGTAAGAAGTCAGACATGTGGGACTGCTTTGACGTGTCCTCCCTGGGGGACAGGGCTCCTCAGAGGGAGGGTCGGCGGCGCAGTGAGCACAGGACAAAATGTTCTGAGGGAGGAGACGAGTGTCAAAACTTCTTCTGGCTTTGAGTCCAGTGTTAGCTTGAAGACAAGCTTCAGTCCAAACTCCTCCCCTTTAAAACACAGCGCCGCCCAGAGCCCTGACTCCTTCTGTCTCATGTCCTTCACCATGTCCTCACACCTGAATGTGTCCTCCCTGTAACCTCCTGTCCTGCTCTCTGTCCTCCTTCACCTGTCCCCTCGCCTGTAGCGATGTCCCTCTGAAGGAGGAGAGGCCCTCTGTGTCCTTTGTTTCCCCGTTGAGGCGAGGCAGAAGCCTCAGCGAGTGAGTGTGCACGCCGTCCACTCAGACGAGTCCGCATGATGACGTCTCATTAACCAGCTGCAGCAGGCCGTTCACACACAGAGACTCCAGACAGTCTGTCTCTGTGTGTGAACCAGTCCTCTGAGGAGACTCTAGTGGAGCCTTAGGGACAGGAAGCAGGGGACACACAGCCAGGATCAGGTAGGAGACAGGAAGCCGTCCACAGTCAGACTGTCTCATTCAGGACACCTTTGAAGGACACGCCTCAGCATGTGGCCCTGATGGAGGCGTGTCCTTCAGACCGCCCTGTATCCCTCCTAGAAACCGCCACACTGTGAATCCTGGGATACACGCGCTGCTTCCTCCATCACCAGGCTGACGTCACACAGCCGGTGTCACTCACTGTATCCATGACGACACGTACCTTCATCACATCCACTCAGTGCCGTCGCCTCGTCCTAATGAGTGTTGTGACTGCTTGTGGATTTCCCAGAATGCAGCGGGTGTCACGCTGACCCGCGAGGCGTTCGGGCGCTGCTCAGCTGAGACTCTGTTTGACCTGGTCGTCAGACTGAGCAGTGTCCTCGCAGTGCTGAGAGCAGCGCCGGCCCGCCGGGATCTGACAGAGTCAGGTTCCAGTTTGCCGCCGGCTGCATGAACCTTTAGCGATGAGTGGGTCACAGTCCGCCGAGCAGCTCTCTGCACGGCGGCTTCAAACCCACAGAACTACAGGCTCCAGGCTGCACTCACGCTGTCTTTACTTCCTGTTTCATGTCTGCTCTCCTCTTCCTCCTCTTCCTCTCTCTGTCTCTCTGGTGTCAGCCTCTCTCTACTGGTTGGTGACTCAGAGGGCGAGCAGGACGACCCTCTCTCTGAGCTCAGGTGAGCGACAGGTGTCTGTCTGTGTGTGTTCGTGTGTCTGACCAGCAGGACAAACGTCAGACACATGGACACACTGATGGATGGTCGTAGCCATGGAGCAGTGTGTGCGTCTTCGTCTTTCCTGTGTGTGTGTGCTACAAATGCTTCCATGTTCACAGGAAGTCAGGGGCGTCTGGGGCCAGAGGGAGTCCACCGGGGTCGCTGTCTGAGAGCCCGAGACCAGGAGGAGGAGGAGGAGGAGGAGGAGGAGGAGGAGGAGGCACGTCGGAGCTGAGCCTCAGCAGGAACGGTCAGTGTGATGCTGATGGTTTCGTTCTCACTTTGTATAGAACCGACATCTGATGTTTGATGTGAAGGGTCTTGGACAGGGAAGGGGGGCGGTCCCTGTGATTGGACCGCAGCCTCTAAGCTGAGCTGTGTTTGTGTCCTGCAGGAGCGTCAGACTTCAGAGAGAAGGGCTTCAAGGGCCTGAGCGATAAGACTGGATCCCTGCATTTAGGTAGGCCTCCATGTGTCACCCGGCCTGTCCCTCAGACAGAACGTGTCCCTGGTCTTCAGGTCTGAGTCAGTCCTCTCTGTCAGTGTCTGTGGTTTAGAGGACAAAGGTCTCATTAGGGTTTCAGTCTGTGACAACGTTCAAACTTTGTTTCCACAGATGATGACGTGGAGTATGACGACGACTTCAACAGGTCAGTCTGCCGGTCTGAGACACAACACACCGAGCCCGGTCAGACCGCGTCTCACTGTGTGTGTCTGTGTGTGTTGCAGTCATCGGTCGGAGCTCTCTAAGAGTGATCTGAGTATCGGTGAGGAGATTGAGGAGGTCTCCATCGAGGGTCCTGACCGCAGTGAGAAGGTGAGACAAGACAAGACGAGACAAGACAGGATAAGACAAGATAAGACAAGATAAGATAAGACAGGATAAGACAAGACAAGACAAGACAAGACAGGATAAGACAAGACAGGATAAGACAAGACAAGACAGGATAAGACAAGACAGGATAAGACAAGACAAGACAAGACAAGACAGGATAAGACAGGATAAGACAAGACAAGACAGGATAAGACAAGACAAGACAAGACAAGACAAGACAGGATAATCCTTTATTAGTCCCCAACGGGGCAAATTCACCTGAACCTGCTGCTGTCTGTTGACTGAAGCTGCTGCTCGGTGTCTGTTGACTGTCTGTTGACTGTCTGTTGACTGTCTGTTGACTGTCTGTTGACTGTCTGTTGACCGTCTGTTGACTGTCTGTTGACTGAAGCTGCTGCTGTTTCCTGCAGTTTGATGAAAGCACTCAGGACCTGAGCGTGTCTCAGCTCAGCCAGAGCCACGGAGCCGACTACATGGAGGACGTGGCCTGAGCCTCCCATCATGCACCTCTGTGTCTTTATATTTAACTCTGTACAGTTTCAATGATCTAATAAACTGACTTGTGCGACACTGTGTGTGTCTGTGTGTGTCTGTGTGCAGTAACAGACAGTCTACTGTGTGACAACAACTCAGATCAATGAGCACACACACTGTGTGGACACGTAGCAGGAGACACACACACACACACACACACACACTTCATATCGAACATTAGACTGAACTTCCTGTTGTGTGTTCACAGCTCTGACAATAAAAGGCTTTCTACTCTATGCTGTTCTACTCTATTCTATTCTACTCTATGCTGTTCTCTTCTATTCTATTCTATGCTGTTCTCTTCTATTCTATTCGATGCTGTTCTCTTCTATTCTATTCTATGCTGTTCTCTTCTATTCTATTCTACTCTATGCTGTTCTACTCTATGCTGTTCTACTCTATTCTATTCTATGCTGTTCTATTCTATGCTGTTCTCTTCTATTCTATTCTATGCTGTTCTCTTCTACTCTGTTCTGTTCTGTCCTCTTCTCAGCGTCCTGTCAGCCACACTGACCCTCAGGCTGACTGCAGCATCCTCCAGCCCGATGAGACGAAGTGACGGCTGAATATCTGAATGTTTGAGTCCCAATCAGCGTAAACACTGAAGACACACAAAGAGGGGACTCTACACACAGACACACACAGGCCCACACAATCACAGAGGGACACACAATCACACAGAGACACACAATCACAGAGACACACAGAAACGCACCCTCACTCAGACACACTCACTCACACAGACGCTCACAGTTCCCTCTGCAGTGTGTCTCACAGCAGCTTCCACCCCGTCAGCACCTGTCGGCTCAGCCTGCTCAGCGGTGAGTTCTTTCTTCTCGTGTTTTGATAAATTGGGACTTTGCTGTTTTTTCCTCTGTGGCTTCTTATCTGTGATGTCGGGGCTCCTCGGGGTTGTGTGGGTCCGGGTGTGTGTGTGTAGC
>NC_041043.1:17633109-17668109 GCF_900634625.1 Parambassis ranga
ACTCGGACACGGTGCAGATTGCCATAACGGTCCTGCAGCCGCTCGCCTACCTGCACTGTTGCCTGAACCCCGTGCTGTACGCCTTCATCGGGGTGAAGTTCAGGAACCATTTCCAGAGGATCGTCCGCGACTTGTGGTGTATGGGGAAGAAGTACATGACCCCACGTCGCTTCTCCAGAGTCACCTCTGAGATGTACGTGTCCAGCCTGCGGCGCTCGGTGGACGGATCCAGTGACCAGGGCTCGTCTTTCACCATGTGAGCTCACTCAGGGTCTCGGCTGTAGCCCGGTGACGTCAGGATGTTCTGCTGCTTGAAGCTCTTTCCTCTCTGCTGGATTTTCTTAAGACTCTGGACTCTTTAGGTCTTCTGTAAATCTTCTTTCCTGCTTGTAAAACAGGTTTTTAATAAATGTTCTTCAGTCTCAGATTTGTGTCCTCGTGGAATAAACAGTTTGTCTTCAGACTTTTGTTGGCTGTAGTTCTGTAGCTCAGCACCAGGGGCAGCATTCACAAACCTCTGAGTTAGGCTGAGTGACTACAGTTGGCTCGGGGTGTACCTCAGGGTTCTACTTTAGGTCCACACTGTGTGTCCTCTGGGGAACGACAGCTTAGAATCAGGACAGCAGAGACAAACTGGAGTCTCACTCACTGGTCCTGAAGCTGAGAGAGCTCTGATCCACGGAGGCTCTGAGCTCGGTGACGTCCTGCTCCATCAGTGGACGGTGCTCTGTGCTCATGAAGGGGTGGAGACGGTCAGCGCCACACTCAGGCTGAGGCCAGTGCTGCTCCCTGACCGACCACAAGATGGAGTCTGCTCAGCGTCTGACATCATAAGTCAACACACACATACAGACACACACACGTATACGCACAACTCACAGTCACACACACACTTAAGCTGGATCCATACTCCGCGAGACAAAGACATTTTCCCCCCCTGCAGACGTTACGCCCACAAAATGACGTCATTTTTTGTCTCTGACCGCCCGCTGATCCGCACTCCTGTGCACAGGGTCCGGGCCGAACTTTGTCTTTCAAGGCTGTGCGGCAACCATGCTGTGATTGGTCGGAATTTATTGTGGGCGTGATGAAAGTGGAGAAGCGCAAGAGCCTCTCCAGGTATATAGGTAGGTGTATAAACAGCACTGATTCAACAGATTTAGATAAGACCATACCGGTTTTGCATGATGAGCAATAAAAGAAAGAAAGAAAGGCAAGTCAGGGTGATTTGTCACCAATAACTCCAGACAGCCATTCACACATACCAGATGGTGACTGTTATTACCATTCTATATACTCCTACATACCCGGGCATAATAGGCTCGTTAACAATGTCTGTATATCTTTGCTATTGTTACTTTTAATGTCGCATCTTCACAGCTCATCACCGGACAGTTTGAAGTATCGCATATTGGAACACAGTAGATGTGCAAATGTGGTCATAAAGGCACAAACACTGAATCTTTGCTATTGTTACTTTTAATGTCGCATTTTCACAACTCATCTCCGGACATCTCACGCTGTTGCAGGCACCCTCTCTGTATAATGCCCTCTTGCCATGGCACAAGTCCTTGTGGTGTGTAAAAAAACTCAGTAAAGTCTTTCCTTATAGTTTAGTGGGCGGGCCGTATGAGGAGTTCTGCACACACGTGTCTCGCGGAGTATGGTACCTCAGTGCGGGAAAGACCTTTTTTTTGTATCTCTTACCACCCGTGGAGCGCGTTCTCCGCTCTTTGTCTCGCGGAGTATGGATCCAGCTTTATACACACAACTCACAGTCACACACACAGACACACACACATATATACACACAGACTCAGTCACACACACATACAGACACACACACCTATACACACAACTCACAGTCACACACACACACACTTATACAGACTCACAGAGACACACAAACATATACACACAGACTCAGTCACTCACACATACAGTCACACACAGTCACACACTTATACAGACACACACGCACACTTATACACGCAGACTCAGTCACACACTCACACAGAGACACACACTCAGTCACACACACACACACAGAGACACACACACACTTATACACACACAGACTCACAATCACACACACACACACACTTATACACACACACTCACTTATACACGCAGACTCAGTCACACACACTTATACACAGAGACACACTCACACATAGAAACACACACTCACACAGAGACACACACTTATACACACACTCAGTCACACACACACACAGACTCACAATCACACACACACACGCAGACTCAGTCACACACAGACACACACACACTTATACACAGAGACACACACTCACACATAGAAACACACACACATATACACACAGACTCACAATCACACACACACACACACTTATACACACACACTCACTTATACACGCAGACTCAGTCACACACAGACACACACACTTATACACAGAAACACACACTCACACAGAGACACACACACATATACACACAGACTCACACACACACACACTTATACACACAGACTCACACATACAGTCACACACTTATACAGACTCACACACACACACAGAGACACACACACTTATAAATGCAAACTCACAGTCACACACACACACACACACAGACTCAGTCACACACACACACAGACACACACACGCACACTTATACAGACACACACACACACTTATACAGACTCACAGACACACACACACACAGACTCACAATCACACACACACACACAGAGACACACACTCACGCAGACTCAGTCACACACAGACACACACACACTTATACACAGACACACACGTAGAAACACACACAGGAGCTGAAGACACCAGGGCTGCAGTTCCCTGAACCACCACCATCCTTCAAAAGTCTGCTGATCAACAGGATCAATGAGACGCTCACATTAAACACAGGCAGGTTTTTATTACAGGTGTTCAAAGATGGCGGCTCGGGACAGTCTGACATCATGTCAGCGCACACGTGACTCATGCTGCAGGTCGAAGCCGGGACCACAAACACACTAAGGACTGAAAGGACACCGGGGACATGCAGCGTCCACCTGATCAATACAACCATACACAACAAACAGCAGCCAGTCAGAGGCTGGTCCCAGTGAGTCCCCGTCCCCCCAGTCCAGCCTGAGGTCTCTGAGGATCATGTCTCTGTTGATGAGTAAGGGTCAGGCACCACTGAGGCTCTGATCACCTGACACAGACCTGATGACAGAAACAGTCCGTCAGTCCAAACATCACATGGTCAGTCCCGGGTCAGGCCGAGGACAAACGGCACCAGCGCTCCTCTTGCCTCCTTGGGAGAGGGCAGCACTTCCGGCAGGAAGCCCTCGTGCTCCTCTCCCACCTGGAACTGCAGCACGTGGCTCCGGGTGACGCAGTAGATCCGGTCCCCGAGCACCGCGCAGCGGAACGGCACCGCGTTGTCCAGCGGGTAGTGCGCCCCCCCGAGCCACACCTTCACCACCGTGTTGTACTTGTACACGTTCACCCCCGCGCGCTCCCGGTCCACGTCGAAGCGGTACACGTGGATGCCGTGCGCCACCATGTCCGCGGAGCGCCGCCGGCTCTCGTTGAACGGACACTCCTCCCACTCGTCCCGCCGGGAGTCGTAGCGCAGCAGCCGGTAGAAGAGCGAGCCGCCGGACACGAAGAGCTCCCCGCCGCAGGACGTGGCCTCGTGCGCCACGGCGAAGGAGCCTCTGGGCAGGGGGGCCACGGGACTCCACCGGTCCGCGCGCGGGTCGTAGCGCTCCACCGCGAACAGACACTCCCCCCCGATGGCGTACAGGTATCCGTCCATGGAGACCAGGCGCAGCTGGCAGCGCGGCTGCGTCAGCGGGCGCACGCGGCACCACTGGCCGGTCCGCGGGTTGTAGCAGAACACCCGGTCGGACGCCTTGGCGCTGCCGATGCCCCCCGCCACGAACAGGTAGTTGTACAGCGTGCACATCCCGGAGCCTTTGGCCGGGACCTCCTCCGGCAGGCAGGTCAGCACCTCCCACCGCTGAGTGTCCGGGTGCAGGCAGAACACCCGCCGCTTGGCGTCCTCCGGGGCGGCCGGCTGCGGGCTCTGCGGCCGGCTCCCTCCGCGGTCACACACCTCGCTGCTTTCGGCCACGGCCAGCAGCTTCGCCCCCTCCATCCTCCGGGCCAGGATCAGCTCCCTCTCCGCCGCCGTCAGCCGGCCGTACAGGGCGGGGGTCCGCAGCACCTCCAGGTAGTGGTCGCTCATGTAGCGGAGCACGCGCTCCTTCACGCCCTCCTCGCCCTCGCGCTTCGCTCTGGTGAGGACGTCATAGCAGGTCTCCGCGCGGATCTCTGCGGAGCTGAGCGGAGGGCGCGGATCCCCGCCGGACATCTCCGCCTGTCGGCCTTTGTTCCGGGTTTGTTCTCGTCAGCGACTCTGCCGCTACAAGTTGTTCCTCCTCCGGTCCTCCACCGCCGGACACAAAGAAGCTCTGTGTCCGCCCGGACTCTGCCTGCCGACGCCTCTCTGACTGCAGGGGAACACTGCGCGGAACCGGAACCAGCGCAGAGTCCAAACACACAGAGAGAGAGAGAGAGAGAGAGAGAGAGAGACACACACACACACACACACACACACACACACACACACACACACACACACTTGGTTCTGCAGTCACATGTGAAATAATCAGACACATTTCTAATCAAAGACGCGGAGCTTCATCTGTTCAGGGATCAATCAGTCTGACCGAGACAATGAGATTTATCACCTGTGAACAAACTGATTTCTTAACAAACGGCGCCACCTGCTGGACAAATTCGGGGTCACAGGCTCTGCAGAGCCCCTCCCATTCCACAGGGGGCGCTCTGGGGAGCTGGTATTGAGTACAGGGAGTTTCTTATTCGACAGAATCAGGCTGCAGTCTACTCACCTGACTGTTGGATTTCACCAAACCTGCAGGGGGCGCCACGGCTCCACTGCTAAGGAGGAAGCAGCTGCACCACAGAGAGGAGCTCTGTGACCAGGGAGGACAGACCGCTTCCTCCTCTACTCGCCAAGGAGTCAACAAGCTGTTTCAACCTGTTGCCACGGTAACCAGCGGCCCTGTGATGATGGTGTTTCAGTGAGGCAACTCTGCACACACACAGACCTGTGCATCCTCAGCAGCACCGGTCAAAGGTCAAAGGTCAACACAACATAATCACATCATGAGCGTTTCTGTCAGAGGTCACCGGTGAGGGGGCGGAGCTTCGTGTGTGGAGACATTTTGAAAGATGAAACCAGGCTGCTGTGATAAACTAATAATATTTATTATTATTCTGTAACACGTGTTGATGTCGCTGCTTTCTGAGTCTGAGCAGCTGAAGCTGATCTGAGAATAAAAAATGAGACGGCCTGCTTCAGCTGCTGCTTACAAACCATTAGAAAACTGTACAGTACAAAACACACGCACACAGACACACACAGACAGACACACACACACACCTACGCACACAGACACACACACTCACCTACGCACACAGAGACACACACACCTATGCACAGACACACACACACCTACGCACACAGACACACAAACACACACACAGACACACACTCAGACACACCTACACACACAGACAGACACACACACACACACACCTACGCACACTGACACACACACACACACACACCTACGCACACAGACACACACACACACACACCTACGCACACAGACACACACACTCACCTACGCACACAGACACACACTCACCTACGCACACAGAGACACACACACCTATGCACAGACACACACACACCTACGCACACAGACACACAAACACACACACAGACACACACTCAGACACACCTACACACACAGACAGACACACACACACACACCTACGCACACTGACACACACACACACACCTACGCACACAGACACACACACACACACCTATGCACACAGACACACACACACACCTACCCACACACACACAGACACACACACTCACACAGACACACACTCACACAGACAGACACACACACTCACACAGACACACACTCACAGACACACACTCACACAGACACACACACTCACAGACACACACTCACACAGACACTCACACAGACACACACTCACACAGACACTCACTCACACAGACACACACTCTCACAGACACACACTCACACAGACACTCACAGACACACACTCACACTCACAGACACACACTCACAGACACACACTCACACTCACAGACACACTCAGAGGGAACTTCATGCAGCCACATTAGAAAGAAGTCTGTGGTTTCTGTCAGTCCTCGTCATGTGGGGCAGACGGTCGATGGATCCGAGCTCGGACTCATTTGCTCCAAGTCACTTGCATAATGAAGATTTTCAGCAAAACCAAATGATGCTTAAATCAGTGGATAAGCAGCAAAGCACTGCCTCAGCTTTCACCCTTTGTCTTCGTCCACTGGTCCTCTCATGGATCCTGTTTCTGTGGACGTCCCCGTTCGCCCCCTCAGACCTCCACCTGCCGCTGTCCTCCCTGCGTGGTGCTGATGTCGAAGCAGGTCTCCATCATGACCCGGGATTTGCAGAGGTTGACGCAGTACTCCAGCTCTACTGTGACCTGAGCCAGAGCCTCCAGGTACTCCTGGGACTCCTGGTTCAGGTCCTGGTCCACGTCGACTGCAGAGAGGACACAGAAAGAAGGAGAAGGGGTTAAAGAGCGGCCATATTGAATGCCAGGTGTTTGTCATGTAAACTACGTGTTGTCTCTGGCAGGATTTATGACGCGTCCGTCTGTGTCCCATTAAACCTGCTGTCTGTGGGGACATTCCCACCCTGGCATCCCACTGAGAAGAGATGGAGGCAGCCATCACCATGGAAACAGAGTCAGCTACAGCCTCAGAGGAAGGTGTAGTTACTCTCCCTGCCAGCAGGGGGAGACACGTTCAAACTGGTTTGTTTCAGTCTGGTTCATGGAGTGTTTGTCTCAGGTGGACGGTCCTCTGGACGTGTCCTCCCAGTGATGGAGCAGGGCATACTGGGAAAACCGGCTGAGGAGTCTGATTTGTGAGCAGCCAATCAGAGGACAAGAAAGTTTGTTGATGAAGATTCTCAGTCATCCAGGTCATCGTACGTAGAGCAGACTGAAGCGAGGCGTCTGGACTTGTACAGTTTTCTAGAAGACGTTTCTCTGCTCATCAAGCAGCTTCATCAGTTCTAACTGTTTGGTGGGAAACATGGTTTATATGTGGTGGAGGGTGTGGCTAATGACTATGAGTCTGCCGGACGTCGTCAGACACACCTGGTCCAGCCAGATCATCACAGGTAACCATGGAAACGTTTAGTGCTGTTGTTTTTAAGTCTGACCCACGATCATTGACAGTAAAAACTATGGACAGAGCCTCCGTGACGTCACCCGTTTGTTTCTGAAGAGCCGTTTTGAGTCTCAGTGGGAGGTTCCGGGACTTGATGACCGCCGCCATGTTGGCAGCGTCACGTCAACTAAAACTCCGATTATGGACAAAGAGGGGGGGCACGAGCGGGGTTTAGGGGGGCGGGCGATCGTGGGAGCAGGAAACTCACGCTGTGATACGTCAACTGTCTGTCACTCAAGCGGCAACGCCCATAATTAGGCGTAATTTTAAGTCCGAATACAATTGAAACGAGTGAGTTGTAAAAAAATTCACCCCCCCTACAATTGACACTAGCAGAGAACCTATCATCTGAGACCACAGTGGTTTTTTGTACCAGGCTGTAAACATGTTCTTTTCTGCTGTGAAGTCGGCCATTTTAACATGGGAGTCTATGGGAAATTACTCGCTTTTGGAGCCAACCCCCAGTGGTTGCGGCGTGAATTACAAGTTTTGACACTTCCGCATGGGCTTCAGGTCTGAGCCCCGAAGGTTGCCGCTTGCCCACGATGAGCAGAGAAACGTCTTCAACAGAACTCTACAAGTCTACACTCTTTTCTACGACAGGAAAGTTTAACAAATTACCTGAAGGCCAACCAACCAACAAGCCCCGCCTCTCTTCTCCTGCTGCTGCTCTTTCATTGGCTCCAGAAATGGAAACATAACGACAGGTTAAAGCAGCGAGGCTTCAGGCCAGCAGTCAGCATGCAGCTCTGTGTGTGTCTGTGTGTCTGTGTGTGTGTATCTGTGTGTGTCTGTGTGTGTGTCTGTGTGTGTGTGTCTGTGTGTGTGTCTGTGTGTGTCTGTGTGTGTGTCTGTGTGTGTCTGTGTGTATCTGTGTGTGTGTCTGTGTGTGTGTCTGTGTGTGTATCTGTGTGTATCTGTGTGTGTCTGTGTGTGTCTGTTTGTATCTGTGTGTCTGTGTATCTGTGTGTGTGTCTGTGTGTGTCTGTGTGTATCTGTGTGTGTCTGTGTGTGTCTGTGTGTATCTGTGTGTCTGTGTATCTGTGTGTGTGTCTGTGTGTGTCTGTGTGTATCTGTGTGTCTGTGTGTGTGTCTGTGTGTGTCTGTGTGTGTGTGTGTGTGTCTGTGTGTGTGTCTGTGTGTGTGTATCTGTGTGTATCTGTGTGTATCTGTGTGTGTGTCTGTGTGTGTCTGTGTGTGTCTGTGTGTGTCTCTGTGTGTCTGCTGTGCTCACAGACTCACACTGATCATGTGTTTGTGGGTCACAGACCACAGAGGACCCTGTCAGGCTGCAGGTGTGCTGTAAACCCAGACTCTGAGTCGGTCCAGCTTCGGCGCTGTGAGTACTCACATTCTCCGCTCCACCTGCTCGGGTGCAGCATCAGCCGGCCCTTGGCCTCCTCCAGCTCCTCCTTCAGCCGCTGGTGTTTGCTCCTCAGCTCCCTGATCTGCTGCTGCCGCTTCTCCAGCATCCTGAGCCGGGCGTTGAAGTAGAGCAGACCCTGAGGAGCAGCAGACGACACCGTCAGAGCCACAGACCAGCAGAGGACCGCCTCCACCTGCCGGGTTTAATCAGACCCAGATAAAATTAGCATGGGCGCTAATCTGCAAGGCAACCGCTGGGAGGGGGATTAAGGCCGGCCGAGGAGGCGGATCAGCTTCACTAGAACCACAGGAGCTGGAAGGCTTCATCACATTAACCCTCTCAGCTCCTGTCACCTGATCGGTCCGTCATTCAGACAGACTCTGAGTGGGTCATGTGACTGCTGTGACCATGTGACTCATCATGGCTCCCTGCTGGTTGCTGAAGAGGACAGACCATTTAATAAAGAGACATTTTTAAAGAATGTTTCCACAGATGATGCATTCAAGGACCCCTGGAAAAGTGCAGCCGGTGTTCGGTCTGACGCTCAGCACATGTTGAGAAAGAGTGCAGAGATAAAGACACACTCACCTTCTCTACATCATGGAACGGCTGCAGGCGACAGACAGGAAATAACAAAAGGTTCATTAAAGGAGGTCAGAGGTCATCCTTCAGTACGTAGAAGACGGAGTCCGCCTCACCTCCGACCCAGCCGCCTCCCTCCCCCTCTGCAGACGCTCCACGTCATCGATCTCATACACCTTTATCTCAAAGGGCTCCTTCAGGGTGCTGCTGAGCGGGGGCAGCTCCACCCACTGAACCCCCGCCTTCCTGCCCAGAGAGGCGCTGTCAGGCAGGGGGGCCGGGATCAGCCGCCGCCGCAGGAAACCTGCCGGGACAAAATCAACACGATAGACACACAGAGCGCCCCCTGGTGGTGCTGATGTGGACTGATCTATGACCTGAGATGTCACAAACACAGCAGAACCTCCCATTGACAGACTGTGACGCTGATGATGAGGGGCTGCCTTCATCCTTTCTGTGTGACACTCACAGACCAAACCTGCGAACGTGAGGCGCCTGGGACGCCACGGCGGGAAAACGCCACGGCGGGAAAACGCCACGGCGGGAAAACAACAACATGGTGAAGTCATATGACCTGAATCAGCCTCAACATGTCATCGATGTTTGACTGCAACAGGAAATCAGACCGCACGCTTAAAACACACACACAGACACAGACACACACACAGACACACACACACACACACAGACACACACACACACAGACGCACACAGACGCACACACACACACAGACACACACACACACACACACACAGACGCACACACAGACACACACACAGACACACACACACACACAGACACACACACAGACGCACACACACACAGACACACACACACAGACACACACACAGACACACACACACACACAGACGCACACACACACACACACACACACAGACACACAGACACACACACACACACAGACGCACACACAGACACACACACAGACACACACACACACACACACACACACACACACAGACACACACACACACACACACAGACACACACACCTCTTCAGGCCATCATTTTTTTAATCATTTTTTATCGTTTTTTTTTATCATTTTTAATCATTTTTGATCATTTTTTTGATCATTTTTCATTATTTTTCATCATTTTTCATCATTTCTGACTCATTCTGTGGAAATGACTGTGGAAGCAGCACCAGAGAGAGCAGACAGAGCCTGTGTGTGTCTGTGTGTGTCTGTGTGTGATCATTGGATTTGTACACCAGGACTCATGAAACATTCATGAGTCACAAACGATCCGCAGACTGATGGATCACACGGAGCCGCTCCGTACGGCCGACCTGCCGCCGCCGCCGCATGAATCACAATCAGCTGCAATGCGCGACAACAGCGTCCCAGATAAAATCTGTTTTAAACACTGAGCCTCTGATGGTGATACCTGCAGTCTGCAGGGCTCAGCAGGAAACGACAACCTGAACGTCATCAAACCGCTGACTCACACACTCTGACCCACTGGCAGAAGACACACAGGATGCTAATGGGTTCAGCACACACGGCGCTCACTGCTAACTTGGTTCCATCATTTCATCATATGATCACACCTGCACATGGTGAGCCTCCATATGAAGAACACACCGAGTGTTATAGTTGTGTTGGCACATGTATCATAGAAGAAGCTGCAGCAGAGATTTCTGATCGTTTCTACAGGGGACTGTGGGACGTCTGGATTAATTCATTAATACCTTTCAGTCTGATCTCTGCTTAATTAACGAGCACTCAATATTCAAACACATCAGACAGACATCATGGGTGACTCATTCTCCTCGTGGACTCACCGTTTCCTCTCTTCTTGGGTGATTTGGAGACTCTGCTTCGATTGGACGAGGACGCCCCGCTCTCGCTCATGGAGTCGTGTGCTGAGGAGGTGCTGCCGGTCGTCTCGCTGTCTCTGATCATGCTCTCATAGCCGCTGCTGCCCCCGCTGTGGTAGAACAGGGCGGTGCGGCCCATGGCCGGAGGCAGCTCCCCGCTGAGTATGCTGCTGTTGTCGCTGCCGTGGCCACTGCTGTAGCGCTGCGGCCTCCGAGGCGCCGTGATCTTGCTGTAAGGGGACGGTAACGGTGAACTGAGCGATGACCCGCTGACTGTGCTGTCACTTCCTGGTACTCCAGGTCCTCTGCTGAGCTGCTTCCTTTGGCTTCCGGCTAGTTCGCTGACCCGGCTGTTAGCAGCCCTGCTGATAGCCTGCTTTGTGCCCATGATGGTGCCTCTGCCTGCCTTAGCTCCTGCTGCAGAGCGAGCAGGGGATTTAGCCATCGGAGTAAGGCTGCCGCAGCGCCCGGCGGGGTTGTCAGGAGGTTTTGGAGAGGAGCTCAGGGTCTTGGAACTGCTGGCCGTTTGAACCTTCATTCCAACAGAAGGTGCTGCTCGCGAGCCGCTGCCGCCTCTGACCTGGCCTGCTTTGTTAGCAGCAGCAAAGACACCAGGAGAGGCCTGTGAGAAAGAGGCAGAGGTGGAGGCTGGGAGGCCAAGTCTGGACACCGATCTGCTGGATCTGCTGTTAACTCCCGAAGCAGCACCGGCATTCTCCCTGGACACTTCTGGTTTGGGCCCAGCTAAGGTTTGACTGTCATGTCTCTCCAGAGACATCAGACTTCCATAGTACCTGGAGGAGTCTGCTTTGGCCCCTCGTGTCTTCAGGCTTGAAGACATCCTGGCAGAACCGTGTTCGGTTTTCAGATTCGACATCCTGTGGCTGAAGGAGTCGGCTCGCTGCCTGACACTGAATTCCTCCTCTGAGGTTGATGCTTTAGAGAGCGAGAACCTTCCAGCGTCACTGCTCCTTTTTAAGGCACTTGGAGATGGTGTAGTCCTTAGCTTCTGTTCTTGGCTTGATGGTCTAACAGGTGCAGCTGGAGGACAGATGTTTCCAGAACCAGACTTGGAGACGAAGCTGCTTTTTTGTCCATTTGACTTCTTTCCCAGTGATGAGAACCTCAGGGTTCCCACCACTGCAGCAGCTTCATGAGCCCATCTGGACTCGGCGCTCTGCGGGGTGGAAACGGTTCCCAGAGTTGTTGCACCTCGGGTGAGTCGAGGCAGCTTGATGAGTGTATCTTCTCTCCTGCTGGACTTCTCACAGCCATCCACCACCCTCTGAGCTGAAGATGCTGTCCGTGCCTTTGGTGGTCGGGGTGCACTGTTGCTGTTCCCTCCGGCCCCCTTAGAGGAAACATTAGGTGAACTACTCTTACAAAGAGGTTCTCTGGGATCAAAGTGACTGGTTCCCTGAAGCAGAAAGTCCTTGTGCATGCCCTCCTGTCCGCTGCAGCCCACAGCTACAGATGAGGTAGGCTTGGTTTTTCTGGGAAGACTGGGATGGGTGGTGTGAAGGGGGATCAGACCTGACACTGCCTGTGTCAGGATACTGGCTCTGGCCTTGAGAGAGCCTCTGAGAGTGGCTTTGGTTGAGTCAGGGGAATGAGGGCCCTTGGTACAAGGAGGTTTGCTGGGGGTAGCAGGGTCACTGTCCAGCTCTGAGAAACAGATGCCGCTGTCGTTCAACGAGCTCTTCAGGCCATGCTGCAGACATGTCTGTTTATGAAGCGTGCTCGGTGAGGTGGGCTCGTCCTCTGCTGGTCTGTTTTTCATAAAAGACCTGCTCAGCGGCTTACTGCCGTCACCTTCAGCCAGGTCTTCTCTGAATTCACTCGGCCATGAGCCCACAGATGATTCGTCATGCTGAGACAGCATCTCCTGGCAGTCGGTGCTAACACTGGCCCCGGGTCCTGCAGGTCCTTGTTGAGATGTGATAGCATCATACTCATCATTTATGCTGCTGATGATGCTGACCGGCCGGGAGCCAGAGGCTAAGGCCTGCAGAGAGCAGCCACTGTTGAAGCTCAGGAGGTTGGAGGGGCGGCCGTTGTCTGGGATAAGTCCATGAGGAAGCTCTTCTATGATGGTGAACACAAGCTCATCCTCTCCGTTCAGCTCCACCGGCTGCTGCAGAGTGACAGTGGTCCTCAGAAAACTGCTGTCCAGGCATCGTCCTATCAGGGCTGCCCGCAGGTTGATGATCTCTGAGGAGTATTTGCTTGTATGAGGAGCACTCTCCATGTCAGGTGACTCTGGTGGTTGCCTCAGTGCTTGTTGGCTCATCCCAACTGGAGGGGTCCTGCTGAGGCCCTCTGCACTCTGAGGCGGGGTCCTGGAGGTCCTGGGTAAGGACGGGGATGCTGATGGCTGGGGGACACCTCCTTTGAGGTAGACCTTCTCTCGCACCACAGGCTCTGGGTCCTGAAAAGTACCACCTGGCTTAACCATACATAGCTGAGGGGGGGCAGCTACAAGCTTCTCCCCATCTGCACTGGTCCTTCTGGTGGCGTCCAGGAGGCCACCAGCTGAAGGGTGTTTGGAGGGTTTGTCTGTGCTTTCTGAGGCCCTCTGTGAGGAGCTCTTCTCAGATTTAGGTGGGATTGTTGCCTCTGTGGGTTTAGCAGCTCCACTCTGAGTCCTGAGTCTGCCCTCTGTGCTGAATGCCGTGGCTTCACTGCCGTCGATGCAGTCCAGTCTCTCCTGCAGTTCTGCAAATGTGTCACACTTAAAATGGTCGCCATCGGACCGGGGTGCATCTTTGACCCGCTTTCTGTTCAGAGAGGGAATGATAGGAACAAAGGCAGGGGGGCCCTCATTGTCGCTCAGTTCTCGGTCTGAGACAGCCGTGGCTCCAGGCCCAATGTAGATGACAGTGTCACAGGAGTGCTCGCTGCTGGAGGAGTAATCAGGATCACTGGACAGCACGAGGGGGGTGTCTGGGTCGAGGGCTATAGTCCGGGTATGGAGGGGCTGAAGATGAGGAGGTCGATGGGGCGGGCCTTCCTCGCAGGAACTCTCCCCTCCGGACGAGCTGGAGGCAGGCTGCAGAAACGACACAGAAAGAACGGAAAGAGGTCTGAACCACACCTGAAGGTCCAGCTCCGAGGCGCCCTGTGAGGGCCACGCTGCAGGCTGGATTACAACGTCTGTGACATGTTTCATTCTAAATCTGATACAAACACAACCTGTCAATAAGGGGAGGATCTCATTTCACCCACAGAAGCTGATTATTGAGCATCATGGCCAAAGAAAACCTCACTGAGCTGCTGGCTGATTTCCATCAGACCGAGACCTCATCGCAGGTCAGTACCTTGGACTTCTTCTTCCTCGTGCGGTGGATGCGTGAAGCCAGCTGCACTGTGGTCAGCGTCTCCATGTAGTTGGCCGGGGAGTCGGAGATGTGGGCGATCATGGTGGTTTGACAGTTGATGTTTCCCAGGGATTCACTCAGCAGCATGGTGAGCTTGCTGTCCCTGAATAAAACATCAAGAAACCGCTCGTTAGCCACAAAAAGCAAAGCCCCACCAGGAGCCCGAGAAGCCCCACAGGATCCCAGGAACCATTCATTACAGCAAGAAGGAATCAGCTCTCATTCCACTTTAACGAAGCCCACTTTGAACTGCTCATGTGATCTGTAGTGAAATGTTCATGAGATCCTGCCTTTGAACAGACCTGAGGCTGCAGCACGGGGATCAAACACTCCAGCTGCATGCTACAGTCAGAGCTTCTTCTCCTGCAGCCCTGAGACCGCCCTCTCTGCCTGACCTGGAGACTTTATCAGCTGCTCTGGGTCAACAGGATTCATTCCAGGAGCTGGTGCAGAGCGGGGAGGCCCTTCTCTGTGCAGCCCCAACACTCACAGTCCATCCTTCACATGTGAACCACACTCTGATGGGTCTGTTTGTGGACCCCCAGCATGAGGCTGGTGATGGTTAAACATGTGGAATCTGTCAGATAAATATGATTTAAACCAGCCTAGTGCTGTCCCTGTAATCCTAATCTGGCGTTCTAATCTGTGTAGCAGGATGCGGTGATCTATGGTGTCAAAGGCAGCACTGAGATCCAGTAGAAGGAGTACAGAGACGAGTCCGCGGTCCGATGCCATGAGGAGGTCATCAGTGACTTTAAGCAGCTGTTTCTGTGCTAGGGTGGGCTCTGAATCCAGACTGGATCAAGCAGACTGGTCCTGACTTACAACCACTCTCTCAGGTAATCTGTAATCTGTCAGATGTATGCTGGTGAGGACGAGCTCTGTGTGAATCTTGGTACAGCTTGGGTTCGGCTGAAACACATGAATCAAACCTAATCCTGCCTTTCTTGCTCTCTGCATAAATTATAATCTGTCAGAAACAAACACAACCAACAGCCTGCCCGACAGGATACATGACGGTCAGCAGGACACAGAGACCCATTCATCAGCCTGAAGGACTGGTTGTGAAGGCTCATTAAGAATACATCACGTTCTGCCTGCCACACTCCGGCCTCTCCATCCTCCTCCATCTGCTGACCTCTGATCCTGCCGGGTTCATTTAGATGCAGTGTGTACCTGTAGGGAACGTGCTTGGCCCCGTTGGCGAGGGCGAGGACGACGTTTCCCAGCGCAGACAGAGACAGACACTGACCTCCGCCGCCCTCTCTGGTCCTGCTGATGTCCGTCTCACAGCTGCCCAGATCCAGGAGGTGGAGGCGGCTCCGGCCAGGCACTGAGAGACACAACGGAGCAGGTTTCACATTAACGTGCAATAAAAGAAAAGCTGATGGACTGAGCTAGAGAGAAAAAACACGATCTGGAAAAGTTCTGGTGTGTATGTGCAGCCTGCAGCTGAGGCCAGCCTCGGATCCTGCTGCACCTCGGCTGAATTTGAACCAAATCTTTAATCACATTTAGTTTGTTACATGATGTCTGGGCCGATCAGCATCTTTCAGTGCTGACTGGACAGTTTTGTCCCTGCAGGTCTGTAAACGCTGCACGGCTCTGAGCTGCCGGCATGCAGATGTACAACAGCTGCAGAGCTGTGAGGACGTCTCCGCTGCGGAGCTGTGAGGACGTCTCCGCTGCAAAGCTGTGAGGACGTCTCCGCTGCGGAGCTGTGAGGACGTCTCCGCTGCGGAGCTGTGAGGACGTCTCCGCTGCGGAGCTGTGAGGACGTCTCCGCTGCGGAGCTGGACGTCAGCTTAGCCTCTCTTCTTGTGGACCCTGGCAGCGGTTGAGCATGCAGTGAACAGCAGATCTAACAGATTTGATTCTATCTTCCTGTGTGTGCTGACTGTGCAACCATCAAACCTGAAGCTCCTCCAACACTAACCTGCCGCCTTGCTGCTCTTGTCCAGCCTCTCCTGGTAGAGGTGCAGAGTAAACAGGAAGTGGGAATTCCTCTGGGCCTCCTGGTCGCCTGGCGCCCGGCTGCTACTCCTCGCTGCAAGCGCGGCGTCCAGGAAAAATGCTGCCCGCTCAGCACAGGTCGCCCGCAGCTCCGTCTGGTTCTGCAGCTGGTGGAGGGAAACGTGATGGAGGGGTGAGTATCAATCTGTTCAGAGCTGCAGGTGTAAAAACCACAGCGCCTGAACTGAGAGAAAAGTTTCAATGAGACAAAATCAGGTTTAATAGCTGCAAGAGAAGAGAAGGAGGACGGGAGGAGGTCAGAGAGGAGTAGCAGGAGGTAGAGGATGAGGAGTGTTGGAGACAAGGTGTCCTTATTCTAACCAGTTAAAATGGACGTTTGAACTCAGTTCCACAGCAGCAAAACAGGAAATACAAAATAAAAACCCTTTTAAGACAAGAGACAGCGGGACAGGGGACACTGTGATGTCTCATACTGACCCAGAGATGTCCAAGATTAAAGAGCCCTGTCTGACACCATCGCTTCACAAACAGGAAACTGCAGTGACGTCTTAAAAACTTCAAAATAAAACACTTCCTGTCTGCACACTTCACAATCAAGGATGTTAAACCTGTTTAACCACTGTTTATGGAGACTAAGAGTTCTATTGACCTGGAGTTTTTTTTACCTGTGATCCACAAATGGGGTCCTCCTTCAGTGACACTGTGGGGCCCGCGGCCTCGTGCAGTCCAGCCAGCAGGTCGGTGAGCGTCTCCTCCCGTCCGGAGATCTCCACAGCTGACGCTCTGATGGAGAGACGCGCTCCGACCTTTTCTCGCCGCTCCTCGATCACCTTAAAGAGCCAGGAGATCGCTGTGGCAGCCACGCCCAGGCTCTGCGTGGAGCAGTCCCGGCCAATCATGGTGTAGGTCTTACCTGCAGGGGCGGAGCCAACACACAGCTAGCACAGCCTGAATGACAACTACATCACATCCTCGTGTCTGTGCGTGTTGTTACCCAGATTAGCGTGTCCATAGCAGAAGATGCAGCCGTCCGCTCCGTTCACCACCGACTGGATGACCTCCGCCACCGTCCCCGAGCACACCTCAGCCTATCAGGACACAGCATCCACCACATCACATGAGGCCGGACACAGACACACACAGACATACAGACACACACAGACACACACACAGACACACACAGACACACAGACACACACAGACACACACACACAGACACACACAGACACACACAGACACACACACAGACACACACACAGACACACACACAGACACACACACACACACACACACACACACACAGACACACACAGACACACACACACAGACACACACAGACACACACACAGACACACACAGACACACACAGACACACACACAGACACACACACAGACACACAGACACACACAGACACACACACACAGACACACACAGACACACAACACACACAGACACACACAGACACACACAGACACACACAACAGACACACACAGACACACACACACACACAGACACACACACACACACACACACAGACACACACAGACACACACACACAGACACACACACAGACACACACAAACACACACACAGACACACACACAGACACAGACACACACACAGACACACACAAACACACACACAGACACACACACAGACACACACACTGCTGCTGGGCATCTCCCTGTTAAACTTTGTGCTGTGGATTAGATTTTGGTAAACACTGATCCGTCTCTTAGTCTCAGTCTCCCAGCAGTTTGTCTCACCTGTGAGGCGTCCTGTGAGTAGACGGCGTCAAAGGTAAACGTCTTGGGCGCAGAGGTGGAGGATCTTTTCTGGACGTGGTGTCCGCTGGCTGACGTCTCAGACAGAGTGAGCTGCTTTTTCCTGCCGTCCACCTTCAGGAAGGACACAGACTCTGAGGACTTGCTGTGGACTGAACAGATCCGGACCATCACTCGGACCTGCAGGCAGACAGGGAGTCCGCATCAGGCTGATAATAAGCCTGCTGACCTTTGACCTGCAGTGCTGTCTGTGAGCTCGGTGCAGCGGCGTCATGTGCTGATGGGTTTTTACTGGTCCGGCACAGAGCTGCTGAGTCGGCATGAGGAGGTCTCAGTAACAAATAAAACACAGCAGTTTAAATGATGCACAGCAGTGAGGCCGTCCATCATCATCTAATCATCCTCCAATCAGACAATCAATCAGTCAATCATCATCTAATCATCCTCCAATCAGACAATCAATCAGTCAATCATCATCTAATCATCCTCCAATCAGTCAATCAATCAGTCAATCATCATCTAATCATCCTCCAATCAGACAATCAATCAGTCAATCATCATCTAATCATCCTCCAATCAGACAATCAATCAGTCAATCATCATCTAATCATCCTCCAATCAGACAATCAATCAGTCAATCATCATCTAATCATCCTCCAATCAGACAATCAATCAGTCAATCATCATCTAATCATCCTCCAATCAGACAATCAATCAGTCAATCATCATCTAATCATCCTCCAATCAGTCAATCAATCAGTCAATCAATCAGTCAATCATCAGTCAATCAATCAGTCAATCATCAGTCAGTAATGATCCATCACAGTGACAGCTGAATGTTCGGTCACATCCTTGCTGTGGAGGGAACGTGACCTCCCACTGACCTACAGACAGAGGAACATGGAGGACTCCTCCACCAGCTTCTCACACTCAAACAGGGACCTCCATCACCCCATGTGACCCCCTCCCCCCTCACACCTGGACTCTTACCTTCCCCATTCCTGGCGTGTCTTTGACCTTTGCCGCAGCTCGAAGGAGGCATGGTGGGATGGGAGGCGGGGAGAGATGCAGGGCCCCGCTGAAGCCTCCGGTGTACAGCAGGGCCCCCGGGGCCCCTGGGGCCTCACCGGGCGAGGAGGGCGGCCCCGGCTGGGTCCTCTTCCTGCGGGACAGACTGAGCTTCTGAGCCGCCCTGAGACAGAAAACACAGTCAGACCTCCTCCAATAACAGGTCTGATCACAGCCTGCACTCCTCCTCCAGCCTGTCCATGATGGACGGCCTGCAGGGACTCACAGTGAGAGACAGACACACAGACACACACACAGTCCAGCACTGCGTGTGTGTCTGTGTGTGAACAGCTGACACAAAGGACAAACTGCAGCTCCTCGTCAGATGATTGTGTGTGTGCTCACAGCAGGGACACACACTGATGAAGGTGCAGTCAGCTGCACTGCACGTCCTGAAGTGAAGAAGAAGAGGATTAAATCTGGAATCCTGCCTCCATGACTCAGCACCGAGCAGCAAAAAGCTCACAACAGAAGCAAAGTGCAGCCAGGAGGATGAGGATTACAGAGACTCAGTGTCCACGTATGTATGAGCGAACAACGTCCAAAGAACTTTTCCTGTGTAGTTAATATGACTACTGGGTCTGGTTGAAGGTTGAACTGTGTCTCGCTCTGAGTGGGACAGATTCTCTGAGACAAACTTCATCCGTTTAAACACAGACCACAGACTCTATGATCATCTCTGTGCTTCAGTTACATCAGAGAAACTTCAGTAAGTCAAGAGGCTCAAACTGTGAGTGGTGAGTGTGTGTGTCCTGTGAGGAGTGTGTGTGTCCTGTGAGGAGTGTGTGTGTCCTGTGAGGAGTGTGTGAGGAGTGTGAGGAGTGTGTGTGTCCTGTGAGGAGTGTGTGTAACGTGGCAGTGATGTGTGTCTGATTGATATTTTACAGCCGAACATAAAGCTTAACGCTCCCTCTGCTCGCTCAGCAAACTCTTTACGAGTCCACAGCTCCCACTAAACTTCAGCCCGTCTCCTCCAGGCTCCGCCTGGCGCTCGGCTGACACATTCCAGGATTTTAAAGAGGGCAAAAGTGACTACTCACGGGTCCTTCCGGTCCATTATCTGCTCAGAGTTCTTCTTCGGCTGGAGAAGGAGCCGAGTCCAGATGTGTTCTCGCCTTCAATCAGCATCGTGAGGAGCAGAAAGCAGAGAGTGGCAGCTCTACAGGATCCAGGCAGAGCTGGACGCCTGCCAACGAACCTGCCCGAGCACCCACGGCTGGTCAGAGTTCAGGTCTAAGTTCGAAGAATGGTCCGTCACTAAAGTCTGTCCAAACGTCACTGATCCTCTGATCTGCTGCTCCGATCACAGCCGCCCAGCAGCATCAGCCTGTCCTTCATCAGAGCGTCCTTCATCAGAGCGTCCTTCGTCAGAGCGTCCGCTCCAAACGGGGCAGAATAAACTGTTAAAGAACCGTCATTATCTGAAAAGTGTCCAACAGACATCCAGCAGCAGCAGCATGGACTCAGGACCCACTTCAGACCATCATTACTCAGACTTCAGAGTCTGTCCAGCCGCTGCGAGGAGAACCCTTCAGTTCAGCTTCAGTCCCACAAAAGTTCTTACACCCAGACACGGTTCAGGTCCGTCAGTCCTCACCCGTCCATCCGTCAGTCCTCACCCGTCCATCCGTCAGTCCTCACCCGTCCATCCGTCAGTCCTCACCCGTCCATCCGTCAGTCCTCACCCGTCCATCCGTCAGTCCTCACCTGTCCATCCATCAGCTCTTCATCTGCACTCTGTCCATCAAAATGACCGCATCACTTCAGCCGTCACAGAAAACTTCCCACCTGCGTCCTCGTCGTTCATCTCCACCCATCCGTCAGCCCAGCACTGCAGACCTCCACCTGTAAAGCCTGAAGGTAACCCCCTCCATCTCTTCTCTGTGAACACTTTCCTCTCCGTCTTCTTCTCTCGTGCTTCCCTCCTCATTAACTCATTATTTGACCTGCTCTGGTTTCTCCTCTCTTCTTTTGCTCCTCAGTGTGTTCCTGCAGTATCGCAATGCTTTTCCTCTCCACCCTGCTGCCTCCTCTTCCTCCTCCTCCTCTAATTCAAGGAGAGGGAGAGAGACAGAAAGAGAGCGAGAGAGTGAGTGAATGAGGGAGTGAGGGAGGGATGGAGTGAGGCAGCAATGAGGGAATAAAGGACTCAAAACAAGCGGTGGAAAGGAATGAATGAGGAGCGGGTGGATTCCTGCCTCGATGCTGTTGTTGCTTGGAAACACTGGCGAAGCTCCAACACCCCCCCCCCTCCGTCTGCCTCGCTCACCTTCCCTTTCTCCTCTCTGTTCACAGCCCCGCCTTCTTGTAGTGTCGACACACAGCAGCCGTGAAAACCACACTCACCCCCCCATCCTACACACACACACTCATACATACACACTCACACACACACACACTCACACACACACTCACACACACACACACACACACACTCACACACACACACACACACACTCACACATACACACTCACACACACACACATACACACACTCACTCACACACACACACTCACACATACACACTCATACACACACTCATACACACACTCACTCACACACACACACATACACACACACACACTCTTACACACACACTTGACATGCTACATGAATACTTCATGAGATGACAGACACCCCCACTGCTGGACTTCAAAGACACTGTGTGTGTGTATGTATGAGTGTGTGCGTGTGTGTCTGTGTGTGTGTTTTGGTGTGTGTGAGTGTGTGTGTCTGTGTGTGCGTGTGTGTGTGTTTTTGTGTGTGTGTCTGTGTGTGTGTGTGTTTTTGTGTGTGCGTGTGTGCGTGTGTTTTTGTGTGTGCGTGTGTTTTTGTGTGTGCGTGTGTGTGTCTGTGTGTGTGTGTGTTTTTGTGTGTGCGTGTGTTTTTGTGTGTGTGTGTGTGTCTGTGTGTGTGCGTGTCTGTGTGTGTGTGTGTTTTTGTGTGTGCGTGTGTTTTTGTGTGTGCGTGTGTTTTTGTGTGTGTGTGTGTGTCTGTGTGTGTGTAACCTTGCTGAGAACCTGCAGGTTGTGGACTGGCTGAGGGAACAGACTTTAGTCAGTGTAAAGGCTGCGATCACGTATCAATGGAATGATCAGTTCATCAGCAGGAAACGAACCTGTGAATATTGTAATCATTAAACGTATTGATCCACAGTGAAGCTGAGAGACTGGGTGAGATGTTTGGTCCAACAGGGATCCTGGAGCTTTCATCCAGAGTCCACTGAGACGTCCGTCGGGATGAATGATGTTCAAACCCTGGATTAACATTAGAATTCTGTGTTTCTGTGAAACTGAATATCTTCAAAAACTGTCGTCCAATGTGCACTTCAGTCACATGACCACTAGAGGGCGAGTAGCTCCCCAAACACATATGATAAGAGGTGAAAAGCTGATGTTACGCTGTAAACAACCTGCAGCACGGTCACATGACGTTTCACTACCTGATCTCTTGGTTTCCATGGTTACCATCTTCTGCCCCACTAAAATATGATTTGCTGAACGGAAATGATCAGCTGTCACCATCTCCTGCCATCCTGAAGTCCATCAGAGTCCTGTTCACACTAAAAAGTGACAACAAAGTGCTGCCGTCATGTGATCATGTGACCATGGAGGAGCGAGACAACCACAGCTACAAACAACCCCCCCCCCCCACACACACAGGTCCTCCACCACATATAAACCATGTTAGAACTGATGGAGGAGCAGAGAAACATCTTCAAGAAAACTCTACGTCCAGATGCTCCACCCTTCTGAATGAAGAAGACCTGGATGACTGAGAACCTTCATCAACATGCTAACAGGCTGTAGGACCCAATGAGCTGATGAACACACACACTTTGTCAGAGACTCAACAGGAACTTTGCTTCCTGCCTGCTGCTGTTTGATGGGGACACTTTAAGGTGCAACATGTGATTGGACAGATAATGAGGCCGTTCAATGCTGACAGACGAATGTCTGCAGGGTCTCCACAGATCCTGATCAGTACTGAGAACCAGACAGCGATCGATAGGAGCCTGAGGCCATCTGTCACACTGACGATCTGATACTGAGACGCTTTTTATTTCCAGTTTAGGGCCCCGCCTCCTCATCTGGATGGTCCAATCACAGCTAAGCTGTTGTCAGGTTTGTCTGGCTGCAAGCCAGAAAGTGAAAAGCAAAGAGGACGTCGAGCAGAAAGACGAAGACTGCCATGTTTTTATGGAGGTCAGAGCGAGAACATAAAGCCAGCAGGACGGAGAGCAGTGCAGTCTGACCAGAGCAGAAACAGACAGAGGACAGACGTCCCTGTCCACTACACAGAGAAAACCACCTGGACAGATTACAGCGCCTCCTCCAGATCCCTCTGCAGGAGCAGATCTGGAAGGACCTCCTCAGCTGGCCGTCTCCTCAGACTGACTCTGGATCACTGACAGAGGGAGGACAGATGGATGGTCTGGACTGAAGGACAGACTGAAGCCCTGAACGGTTGAGCCCATTCAGACGTTAGCTGTACGTGGTTCAGGACATGAAGGTCATTCTGTGAAGATCCCAGACGGACAGCAGAGAACTGAAGAGATGGCTTGTTTCCTTCAGGCTCTCATCTGTTGGAAGCTGGAACTAAATCATCCAGGTCTCGGTGTCTCAGCAGGCTCAGACAGAGTGGACATGCCTGCTGACCCCCTCTCTCTCTCAGGGTTTGATTCCCAGCAGTGCTCCTCAGGCTGCCGCCCTAAATTAACCCACTGAAGTCAGACGTCCTGTTTTGGCCTGAAAAGCAGCAGGCAGGAACAAAATGTCTGCACTCAGCTGAACACCTCATGAAGCTGACCTTTACCTTTAGCTTAGCTGTTAGCACAGCTTCCTTTGCTCCCTCTGCTGTGAGAATGGTGGAGAAGCTTGTGTTTAGGCTGAACATCTGTGTCATCCAGTGAAAACATGGCTGTTTACTGTGGACCCAGACCCGGGCTGCTCTGTCCTCATGTGCATTTGTCTGTCCGGTGACGTGCAGCAGTCTGAGACGTGGTTGTGTATTGTTGTGTTGTTGAGTTTCTGAGTCTCTTTGCTGTAACCTTTCAAAGTCAGCAGCAGCTCTGATTGTGTTTCACTGACATCAGAGCCTGCGTGGCTAATCGGCTCGCTGCTGGCAGCCATTTTCAGGTCATATTTTGGTGCATTGCTGCAGCAGGACACAGGTGACCTCAGGCTCCCCTTGTGGTCTGAAGGATCCTCTCTACAAATATGCGGGCTAGCAGCCAGGAATCCACTTTGGAAAACTCAACCCTCCTCATGGGAGCCGGGTGTAAAGTTCAGCGTCGCTGTGAAAGTCCACAGCAGACAAGGTCTCCAGCTGCTGCTGGGTTCAGCAGAGGCTGCTCTCAGCCAATCACAATACTGGTTTTACGGCTCTGAAACAGCTCCACCGATCACAGAAACAAAGCTTTCCACACACTCCGACACACTCCGACACGATACACTGAGCGAGAGCAGGAGCTCGCAGCAGCAGCAGATCTGAGCAGCGCCAAGCTGACGGTTGGAAATTCAACGGGACAACCACATTAGCATCACAACATGAAAGCACACAGGAGGAGCCGGCTACAATATACGAGATCTCTTTCACTCCATCTGTTTATGTCAATTAGCATGTTTCCATGTTCAGAAATCCACAATTCCCCTCTGCAGGCCACAGGGGTCAGACTTTACAAAGCTGCTTTACCAACACACACGGTACATAAAGATGGAAGACTGTGCTGTGACACACCTGTCAGGTGTCCTGCATACCTGCGGAGACCGGCTCCAGCCCCCCCCCCCCCCCCCCCCCCGTTAGCAGTACAAAAACCCAGATCCTCCTCACAGGAGGCGATCTATATGTGTCATGAAAATATCAAAGATGAACGTCTCCTGAGATGGAAGGAGCGAAGAATTCGTCCATGACTCAGGACAGAATGAGACGAGGCCTCCCCTTTTGACCCGAAAGAACAAATATGTCATTAGTGGAAAAGTCTTTATGAACCAACAGTCTGAAACACAAATAGAACTGACAGCACTGGGCTCTGATGGGTCCAAACCAAACCTGGTTCAACACAAGCTCAGAGACTGAAGCCTGGCAGATTATGGGACTGCAGCTCAGAATGTGAGGCTCCACCTTCACTGCGACTGCTCCATGCTGACTGATCTGAGCTCCTTCAGCAGGATCCGGCTCTGACATCATCCTCTGCAGAGGTCAGCTGACTGCAGACACACTGAGGCGCGGCACACACTCACACTGCTGCTGATGTGTGCGTGTCTGTCTGTGTGTGTGTGCACGTGCTCTGCAGGGAGCTGCAGGCTAATCAAGTCTTCAAAGACCTCTAGATGAAAGCAGTGACACTGCTGACTCCCCTCAGCCCTCACCGGCTCTCCCTGTTGCATCCTGGGAATTCTTGGAAGTGAATGCTGGGTAACTCCGACCCTGAGACTTGTCTGAAGGGCCTCAGGCCAGACTTAGGTGTCTGAACGGCAGGAGCCGCAGACACAGAAAGACTTACAAATATACATACAAGTAACACAGTGTAGGTCAGAGACGGGCTTCAGCACCACAGATGTCTCAGTTTTGTGTCAATAGTCCGACGTTTGGCTGAGATGTCATGGCACTTCTTCTGGTCTGAGATGTCATGGCACTTCTTCTGGTCTGAGATGTCATGGCACTTCTTCTGGTCTGAGATGTCATGGCACTTCTTCTGGTCTGAGATGTCATGGCACCTCTTCTGGTCTGAGATGTCATGGCACCTCTTCTGGTCTGAGATGTCATGGCACTTCTTCTGGTCTGAGATGTCATGGCACTTCTTCTGGTCTGAGATGTCATGGCACTTCTTCTGGTCTGAGATGTCATGGCACTTCTTCTGGCTGAGGATCATCTGTGTTTCATGACCATCGGGTAAAATATGTGGCCTGTGAAAAACAAGTTATCCAAAATGGCGGAAGATTTTGTTTGGAAATCAGTCTCATGGGTCAAAAGACATGAATGCACCTCCAACTTTGAGCAGTTGGTGGCGCTATAGTGTGGGTGGTGACATGGAACTTTGTGAAAATAATCATGGTGCTGATCAGTGTGCCAAACTGTCCTGCAGACGGTTCTACGGGCTGCCACAGACAGACGATCCCTCTGGCCGCCTCGCAGCTTCACTGCTTGGCCACCAAAACACAAGAAGAGAGACACACACCCTGCTGCACCCTGCTGCACCCTGAGGACCAGCTCTCTGTTCTCTGACAGCTCCAACATGGTAAAAATAGTTTGTCTGCCAATTAGGTTCAGTATGCAGAGAGAGAGGCGCCAGAGTCCTGAAGCAGGAAGGATTCGAGCAGGAAACCTGTCAGTGAGGTTCTATTTTTAAACCACTTTGAAATCTGCTGGAGGTTTTTCCAAAGTCAGAGCTCTCAGAATGCTCCTTAACAACCGAGGAATGTGTGTGAGAAGGTAAGAAACACGGCGAGGCTTAGCTCTTTACCTTCTTCATTTACAAACATCAGACGTTTATCAATGTTCTCTGATCAATACATGTCTTTAAACATGCACCATGTGGAACATGCAGAGCTCTGCCTGTGCTGTGTTCACTGACCTGATGAAGAAGGTGGCTGCAGCAGATGGAGGCTGGCTGGTTTGGGTGGCGACGCTGTGGGCGGCTGGTTTAACAGAGACACCCTGAGTCGAACTCCTTGCGGTCACATGACCTCCATCTGACGACAAACCCTGACGGAGGAGACACAGAGTTCACACCTCAGCTGACCTGCTTCCACATGCTCAGAGCTCCTCTGCTCCACTGGGTGTTTAGCCTAGCTTAGCATAAAGAAGACCACACCAATGAAAACATGGCCGCCGCTGGTGGTCCGCTAGCTTGGAGCTCCATTAGCTGCAGGAGGCCATCGAGTCATTAGCTCCGGTCATTACATCCATTCTGCTCCATCACAACATGGCTGCTCGGGGATGCTCTGTCTGGCTAATCCTGCTGCTAATGACCAGCAGCACAGGGCTGTGTTTAATGTCATCACTCTGAGCTGTTTTGGGCTTTTTTCAGTGATACGGCGGCCATGAATAAAACATGGCGTCTGATCTGTGACCTCTCAGATTATAAATCATGTGACTCTGGAGGTTTTAGCTGCTCTGGTTCTGTCAGACTTGGGGCTCTGTGGCCTGGATACGGTGGATTATCATTGGGAGAGGAAGCCGTAAACGGGAGCACCCATTATTCAGCTGTTTGACACGCTCGGCCCGCTAACAGGATTACACTGAGAGGCCGGCGGCTGGCGCCAAAACACAAACTTGAAGCGAGGCGGGTAAAGGGACAGCACGCCTTCTACACACACATGCTGCAGCATGTCTGGGTTCACTTTGACATGATCCAGTTTAATGAGTCACAGAACTCACAGAACTCATTTCCTGCTGTGCTTCCTGTCACATGATCAGTCAGTGTGGACTCGAAGTTCACTTGTGTGTGAGGTGAGGGCGTTCCTGTGAAGGTTTTAGGGCCCCGCCTGTTGTGGGACCGGTCATGTACTTCCTGTTTGTGCTGTGAGTGAATGGTTAACACTCATGAGTCTCCTGTCTGTCCTGCCTCTCACCAATAAAAGCAATAATCAATCAGGATGTGAAGTGATTGATGACTGACTCTCCATGAGCAGCAAACTTCCTGAGACTGATTAATAAATTAAAGACGACCACCAAATATGGAGGACAGTAAATTGAGGCCTTCCTGCAGTGTGTCGCGCCAGCTTACCGTACTGTGTTGAAGCTCAGGTCTGCAGCAGGAGACCCTCCACAACCCCTCCAAGTAGTGATGGGCGTCTAGGGGGAGGGGCGTGACTGTGGCAAGGCCTTTGGCCCCGCCCCCACCCAAGTAGGTGCTCTGTACTCCACCCCATCCCCAGGCCGGGTCGGGTTGCTGCTGGTCCTCGTCCATCCACTTTTGCTGCTTCACCGGCAGCCCATCATCCACACAGATGTCCTTCGAGGGGGTGCAGGAGGTGGTGACGGTCGCGGGTTGAGGCGTCATCTCCCTGCTGATGCCCAGCGCCCGGCGCAAAGCCAGGCGCCTCAGCTGCTGGAAGGAGGCGCCGCACACATCACAGCGGGCATCAGCAGCAGCATGGCGGCCACGACGAGGCCACTGGAGGCGCTGGAGCTTATTGAAGAGGAAGGAGGCGTACGCCGGGTCCTGGGGGTGAGAGGTCAGAGGTCACATGATCAAGTTATAATTCACAGTGTGTTAGGATTAAGTAGGAGGGATCAATTCAACAAAACGCTCACACAGAAGTTGATGATGTTGATGAACACTTGACAGATGGAACACATCAAGTTGAAATGTATGAAACATTCTTTTAGACTTGACCAGACTGGACCACTGTAACTCATTACTGTCAGGATTACTCTGTAAACCGCCTGCAGCCCGTCCAGAACCAGAACGATGGATCGTGGCTCTTCATTGGCTGCACCCTCCACAGAGGAGCACCTGCTGTCCAATCAGAGGGGGGTGGGGGAGTTCCATTGTTGGTGATTTCTCCTCAGAAGGACTGAAACCTGACAGTGGAACATTTAAACATGGTCTGAGCGTGTGCAGTGCCCAGGGCCCCGACACCAGCCCTGAACCTCCACAGATCCCACTAAGGAAAACCAGCAGAAAACCCTCTGACCTTCATCCTTTACAGACGGAGGGAGATCAAGTCATTTCTCTGAGGTTAATAAAAGGATGAAGAGGAGGAAGCCTGTCCTTCAGCTTCTTTTAATTTAAATCTATGTAATTACTCTGCCGCCCGCTGCCTCGTCTCTAACACGTCCACACACAGCTCTGATTGGACCCTCCGGGCTTCAAACCGGACTGATGCTCATTAGCGCAGCGAGGACTGACTCAGATCTCAGAGTCCTCACTTGAGCTGCATGGCGGCCATGTTGAAGGTGATGTGCAGTGACAGAGCAGGGTGAGGACAGTGGAGAGTGTGGGACAGTTACAGCGCGAGGACTTCACTGAGGATTGGACAGGAAGGTAGGACTGCTCCATGTGCCTGTGTGTGTTGTGCATGTTGGCCCTGCAATGGACGAGCCCTGTCCAGGGTGTACTCTGCCTCTTGCTGGGTTAGGCCACCCCGTGACCCTCTACTACAGAACACAGCAGCTTCAGACTGGATGGAGGTGCAGGTTCACTTTCAGACCCATGACACTGTGACAGTCAGTTTTTGCCTTGGATGGATTATAACAGAATAATAACTGACATTCACACTGCGGCACCTTTCTGCTCACTCAGCACCTCCTCCAGGCTTTCACTGGCCCAAGAAGACCTTCACTTCCTGGTCTGGTGACCTCACAGGTCACGCCATGGCTTGTTAAATGAGACAGTCCCGTGTCGGGCGTTAACTCTTCAGCTGTTAAAGGTCGGATTGTGAGACTTGTGCTGAGTCTGAATAATGCTGCCTCCTTACTTTGAACAAAGACTGTGTGTCTCTGTTCTGCTTTTGACCTGCAGGTCGGTTACACCGAGTCACCTGACCATGGCGCAGAGACCAAACACAGAAGCAGCAGCTGACGTGAAGATGTGACATGTGACAACAACAACAACAACACTTTGGCTCTGACTTTGGACCTGAACAGAAGCTTCCAGGAGCTGGAAGTGAGTGAGTTACAGACTGTCAGCTCTCTTATCATGATAGAAGGAGCTTCAGCGCCCCCCTGCAGGAAGAAGGAAACCTCCACAAACTGCTATGAACATTCCATGTGAGCAGAACCTGGAAATGACCGTGTATGACTGTGTGTGGTGTGGTGTGTCTGTGTGGGTGTGTCTGTGTGTGTGTGTCTGTGTGTGTCTGTGTGTGTGTGTGTGTGTGTGTGTGTGTGTCTGTGTGTGTGTGTGTGTGTGTGTCTGTGTGTGTGTCTGTGTGTGTCTGTGTGTGTGTGTGTCTGTGTGTGTGTCTGTGTGTGTGTGGTGTGTCTGGTGTGTGTCTGTGTGTGTGTGTCTGTGTGTCTGTGGTCGTGTCTGTGTGTTGTGTGTCTGTGTGTGTGTCTGTGTTGTGTGTGTGTCTGTGTGTGTGGTGTCTGTGTGTGTGTGTCTGTGTGTGTGTTTGTGTGTGTCTGGTGGGTTGTGTGGTGTGTGTGTTGGGTCTGGGGTGTGTGTGTCTGTGTGTGTGTGTCTGTGTGTGTGTGTGTCTGTGTGTGTGTGTGTGTGTGTGTGTGGTGTGTGTCTGTGTGTGTGTGTGTGTGTGTGTGGTCTGTGTGTGTGTGTGTGTCTGTGTGTGTGTGTGTGTCTGTGTGTCTGTGTCTGTGTGTCTGTGTGTGTGTGTGTCTGTGTGTCTGTGTGTGTGTGTGGTCTGTGTGTGTGTTGTCTGTGTGTGTCTGTGTGTGTCTGTGTGGTGTGTCTGTGTGTGGTGTCTGTGTGTCTGTGTGTGTGTGTGTCTGTGTGTGTGTTGTGTGTGTGTCTGTGTGTGTGTGTGTCTGTGTGTGTGCAGCAGAGCGAGTAGTGACTGAATGACCGAGTGGGCGAGCACGCTAGAGGAAGGCAGAGGAATGGGAGCGCGGCGGCGGATCGCTGAACAAATCAGAGGGACTAACACTGAGGACAGTGAAGCGGCGCCGCGGAGACATGAGCTGCTCTGATGTTCACGCTTCGGTACAAAAACCTGACAGAGGAGTTCAGCGTCAAACTAACTTGTATCTGCAGTTGTGCTCCGAGGCCTCACAGTTCAGTGAGTCTCAGGAAACAGGACGTTTTCTCAGAGTCAAAGTAACAAAGAAGAAACAAAGAGCAGACCTGACCCGAACCCCGGCCATCACCAGAACCAGAACCAGAACCAGGCTGTTCAGTGTGCGTTCAAACAGCCGAAGTTCTGATTTGGTATCAAGGTGCACATTTCACAGGACAGAACACTTCGAAGTCAAAGTTTCATGCAGGTCACTGGAATTATGAATGTGAACCATCGGGACAAATGTGAACTTTGTAAAAGCTCAGGATTGAACTGTGACCTCACTCTTCCAGACGGTCTGCGGGTGGAGGACTTCCACAGTCACCACAGGATCAAAACTCAGACTGAGAGTCTCCAGGCCGGTGTCACATCTAGACTGCTGGTCTGAGTCTTTAAGCATCAAACACTGAAGACAACATCAGCGTCACCTTCACCGTGCAGCGTAGTCAACGGACAACACCCGACAGTGACTGCAAACTGCACCCTAACCAGGTCCTGACAAGATGACACTGGAACCTGCCTGCTGAAGTGGACTGAGCAGGAGGCTTCCCCCCTTGTGATGAGTGGGTGTGAGACATTACATTAAGATTAACTTCATTAAGTTAAGTTTTAGACTTAATAAAGGCCTGAGCCTGACCCAAACACTACATCCTGTCACTTCCCTCTCTGCCTTGTTTCCACATGTTTTAAGGTGCACCGTTGTTCCTGACCTTCAGCGCCGCGGTGTCGGCCAGAGCAGCCGCTTGTCTGTTCAGCTGTGATGCCATGATGTGGCAGCGCTGACACAGTCTCCGCAGCTCCTCCTCCTCCTCTTCCTCCGGCTTGCCGTAGCGGCTCAGTTCGCTGGCTGACAGCGAACCTTCTGGATTCGGCCGAGACGCACAGCTCCATCTGGCCTCCTCGTCGTGCTCCTCTCCGGCAGAACGAAGGCGCTTTCTGTGACATGTGAAGCCCAGAGGAAGAGGAGTCTCTCCCTCCACCACCTGCAGATGGACAGACACACCGTCATTAAACACCTGCCAGAGCTGCAGCGTCAGCAGGCAGAGCAGCTCAGACTGCAGGAGTGTTGGAGGACACACACAAACCACAAAACAAGCACAAAACCACCGAACATAACAGCTGAGAGGATGCTCACGGCAGAGGACTGGCGCTCAACAGGACACACGGTCCAACAGCAGGCACCGCTGTGCCACATCATCCATTTATTCTACTGTCACAGTTTAAACTACATTTCCTGAAGAAACTCTCCTGCAGGACAATAAGCCGAAAACAGAGCCAAGCCTTGTGAATCAGATGGAGATACATGGATTTAATAACATTTACACTCTGTTTAAAGCAGAAGTGCTCCCTCCTCAAACCTAGGGTCTACAGAATGTCTGTAGAGAGACGGGTGAGGAGCTGATGGAGGTCGGTGAGAACAGCTTCTACAGCTCCAGTCTGAATGTTCATCACAGCCAGAGAACAGCAGGAAACACCACCGGTTCAAAGAAGATGTCAAACGTCTCATGTAGTACTGAGAAAGCTAGAATCTGAAGTTCAGGGGCTTCAGGTCTGATACCTGTGCCATCATCAGACAGCGGTACGAGTGCAGAAGAGCAGAGCAGCGGGAGAACAGCCGGACACTCACAGAGGAAGGACTGAACGGTACACTGAGAACTGTTTATGATCTTTACCTAATGAAAGTAAAGTGTGTGTCGCTCACCGTGTATCTCCTGTAGTCAGGTTTCCGTCCGCGTGCAGTGTTCCAGTACTGAGAGTACATCTCTGAGGAACCTACATCTGAGTCTCCGATAGATCTCTGTCTGCAGTACAGCAGGAGTACAGGAAAGGCTGCCGTGTGTGTGTGTGTGTGTGTGTGTGTGTGTGTGTGTGTGTGGAAGGAGGATAATGTCATTGAAGCGTGAACATTCAGACTGCAGGATGGGAGAGATCCGCTGTTCTGACACTGTGTTATATAAGTGCTGTGTGTGCAGACACTGCTCAGGCTCCACTCCATGGGTGGACAACAGTGACCAGTCCTGACAACGATTAAACAGTGATGGAGGCTCGGACACAGAGGCCCGGTGTCAGACTGGAGGCTCGGACACAGAGGCCCGGTGTCAGACTGGAGGCTCGGACACAGAGGCCCGGTGTCAGACTGGAGGCTCGGACACAGAGGCCCGGTGTCAGACTGGAGGCTCGGACTGGAGGCTCGGACACAGAGGCCCGGTGTCAGACTGGAGGCTCGGACACAGAGGCCCGGTGTCAGACTGGAGGCTCGGACGCAGAGGCCCGGTGTCAGACTGGAGGCTCGGACGCAGAGGCCCGGTGTCAGACTGGAGGCTCGGACGCAGAGGCCCGGTGTCAGACTGGAGGCTCGGACACAGAGGCCCGGTGTCAGACTGGAGGCTCGGCAGGACGCTCTGGTCTTCAGGTAGGTGGCTGAAAGTACTACAGGCAGCTGAAGCTGGACGACTCTCCCGGTCTAAAGTGACTTTTAAAGACCAGGACACGCTTCAGCAGGTTTTTGTATGTACACTTAACAACTGCTCCTGATGAGGGATCACAGCCTACAGTCCCCAGTGAAGGGCCACAATGAATCAGGGTCAGGGGCCACAAGCTGTGCTGGTGCTACATTAAACTGAGTCTCTATGAAGACCAGCTGCTGGTTCTATGAAGACCAGCTGGTCTATGAAGACCCTGCTGGTTCTATGAAGACCAGCTGCTGGTTCTATGAAGACCAGCTGCTGGGTCACAGACTTCTTCTGTGTGCTTGAACCCAGAGAAGTGTCACCCCGCACTGAAGGCCGCGCTCCGAGCTGTGGAGCTTAGCTTAGCTCGGCTAGCTGGTGAGCAGCGGTGTGTTCGGAGTACAGGTCTATGACGTCAGAAAACAGCGACTCTGTCTTTACATGCTGAACAGACCGGAAACAACCTGGATAAAAACACTCACGTCACCAGCCCCGTCTTCCTCCTGGCGTCCTCGGCTCCGGGTCAGGCGTCCTCACGTCACCTCACTCGTGCCGTCACGGGCCTGTAGCTCTCAGCTGACAGGAGCGCAACAGCGCCCCCACCCACCCACATCCTAACATGATGCTCATCTGTGGCCAGGAGCGGAAGTGCAACAACACCGTCATTTAAAAGGCTAACGGAGAGATTCCGAGCGTGGGCAGTTCCCACCAGCTGGTGGCGCTAATGCGTCAGTTTGTTGTTGCTAACTGCCAAAAACAAGAAGACAGTAAACACACACACACACACACACACACACACACTCTCGCTGCTGTCTGCTCAGACAAACGTCAGGTTGGAGTCAAGTCGAGTCGAACGTTGTTTTGATATTCCCGCTACTTCCGGTCACCTTCTGACGTTCCGTCTGCCGTGTCCCGCCCTGTCTTTTCATTGGTTGTTGGCAGCACGTGTTTACAGCTGGGTCGGTGATCAGCACAGGACTGAGGTCTGCCCCCTCACACTGACAGAGGCTGGTGCTCCATCAGAGGAGTTCTGATCCATGAGAGGACAGCACTGAATTCTGGGAGCTCGACCATTGTTATTGATCATGATTGATCCTCAGTGAGCGTCGTCACAGTTTATTAATGAAGCTCATTCTGATCAGTTTCAATCAGATCTGTGTTTGGGGCTTGAATCAGATTCACCTTTGAGTGGAGCCTACATTTCCCAGAATGCATTAGAATGCACTGTGACGTCACACCCTAACCGCACAGCCTTAAACAACAAGAACCTGCCTCCTTGCTCTGCGCTCTGATTGGCTGAGAGGAGTGAGGACGGCCTTCCTCCTTCAGTTTCACCTTTGACCCTAATCCACTATCAGTCCAGGAACACCTCAGAAACACACACACACACACACACACACACGCACACACACTGTGTCAAACCCGTCCAGCTGTGACTCTGCTAGGCTGAACAGATGTGATGTTAGCTTCCTGACAATGACAGCCACACACAGAGCCTTTGCTTAGTAAACATGTTTCAGACGTGCTGAA
>NC_041043.1:17673109-17705609 GCF_900634625.1 Parambassis ranga
GGTCAGAGCAGAACCTCCTGGCCCGGCTGGTCGCTGCTGTGCTTTCAGGCGTGATCTCTGTAGCCCTGTGGCTGTCGGTGGACACTCTGCTGCTCTCGGGTCAGCTCGTCCACGGCGGCATTCAGGGCGGCTCGGACCAGGGAGCGAGCCGTCTGAAGCAGCTGGCGCTCTCTATGGTCAAAGTGGAACAGGAGGAGGAGGTGGTTCTCCAAGGCAGAGCCGCCCTCCCAGCAGTCCTCCTGCTGAGGGACGTCATCTGGAGGGATGAGTTCGATCCGGATGGAGGGTCCATTAGTCACCAGGTGAAGGGACGTTTGGTGTGTTGAGGCAGAGGGCTGATCATGGAAGTCGAGGGTGACGTCGGTGGGGAAAACCTGGTCTCCCTCTGAAGCCGCCAGCTCCACTAACACTCTCTTTGTTTCCATGGTGACCTCAGCAGCCTCCTGATCAGCTGGGGTCGCGGCCTCTTCTTTGAAATCCTCCGCTGTGACCTCTGCCGGTGACCTGTCCGCACACCTCTGCCTCCCATCGGTCATGGCGCTCTGTTCGTCCACCTCAGACAAACGCGACAACACCCCGGCCGTGCTTGTGTCCCCCATGTCTCCTGGTGGGACAGACGGTGGTGTGTGTCGTCCTCTGCTGAAGAACTTCTGCAGCTTTCTCTGGAAGCTCTTAGAAGCTTCATCTCTTCTCGGTTTCTTCTCAGTGTCAGACGCAGTCACAAATCTCGACCAAGTCTTCCTCTCGTCAGACACCGTCTCACTGTCTTCCTCTGTGGTATTCAGTGGAGCGGCGTGGGCCTCCTGCAGCGCCCCCTGTGGTGGAACAGACCTGTTCTTTTGTCCCAAACTTTCCTCATCTGTCTTCTTCTTCTTCCTGATGCAAATGACCGCTGAGGACAACCTGCTCCACCACCTGCGTCTCTTCCTGGGTCTGATGTCATGGCCCGCACAGCGCCCCCTGCAGCTCACTTCAGGTGGACTCTCTGTCTCAGCTGTCGGCCCGGCTTTGCTCTCTGCAGCAGCAGTGGAGTCATTCGCTGAGGTTTCGCTGTGGTCCGTCTTCTCAGCCCGGTCCTCGCCCAAACTCCTGGTCCGGGTTTTTCCCAGCAGCAGCCTCGGTGGACCAGTCAGCTTCCTCTTCAGACCGACCCGCTCCGCTTGCTGGACGTCCCCGCCATCCTCCATGTTTCGTTTCCACGGTGATGTAAACAGTTTCAGCTGCTGAAGCCTGTGTGGAGGACGGAGACAGAAACCTGTGTCAGAATCCTGAGAGATCACAGAGCGGGTTTGATCCTCAGCTGACTGATCTGTGTGACTTTCAGCTCTTTTTCTGATCAGTGAGAAAGTTTCTGAGCTTCCTGCAGCTGTGATCAGTGAGAGAACCTAAACATACGATGATGTCATCAGCCATGCAGTGATGACATCATCAGGCAGGTGAAGCTGATCGATCAGTGAAAGAGAAAGCCTCACCTGACGGAGCCGCTGAGCCGGTCTGTGTCTCTGCGAGTCGCCGGGAAGCACTGAGCTCATCTCGCCTCTCTGCTGCACCGCCCCAGTTTCCATGGCAACCGCACTGATTGGCGTTTTGTTTTACACAAATTGCTTTTTGAATAAGGCGGTGGGAGGCGGGGGAGAGGTGGCGAAGGAGAGACACGGCTGTTACTTCTAACGAGACGCCACACATGAAGCCACAGAGTGAGGTCACAGAGTGAGGTCACACAGTGAGGTCACAGCGACCTTTGACCTCAATATTGACTACGCACTTTCAAACACAGGACATCACCCCAGGAGATCTGAAGGGTGTGTGTGTCTGTGTGTGTTACAGAATTGATCACATTCTTCAGGTGGAGGAATGTTTATTTTTCCTCCTGTCAGTAATCTATTGATTATGATTATTGATTACTGCTCGGACTCCTTTGATAATTCAGCTTCAAGCAGCCTTAGAGGTTCAGTTTTTCATGCTAAAAGAAGTTTGCTGGAGGAAAAGTATGAATTCTGATTAAACTTAAACGTCGTTTAAATGAATTGAACACAAGCTGCAGCTTTCACAGTCTGAAAGGATAATATCAGATAATCAATAAAAACATGAACATGATCACTCCTCTAAATAATCAATGATCAGTTATTGATCCGCAGCAGGCTGTGACATCGTTTCTATTTTTAAAGGTGTGAAGACGATCCTCAGCTCAGCTTCTGTTTCTATAGCGATGAAGTGTTAAAAATACATCCGTCACCAGGCAACAGCACAGCTACCAATCAGAGCCTCCGACAGGTGAGAGCGGCAGGAAGCTCACGGCCATTCTGCTTCGGTGCAGAGAAGCATGCTGGGACACATAGTGAAATAAATACGTGCTAAAAAAGGCCTCAAGTGGACGCTCGGGGAACTGCAGTTCTAGGGCTGCTGCTGTGTTTTTTTGAGTGACTGCAGGGCCGCCCACTTCTGTCCTCAACTCCCACCCACAGACACACACAGACACACACAGACACACACAGACACACTGATGTGTGTGTCTGTGTGTGTCTGTGTGTGTCTGTGTGTGTCTCTGGTAACGAGCTGCCTCCAGACCTGCTGCTGTTCCTGTTATTTTGGGCATCTGTCAGCCCGCCGCCTCCATGACTCATCAAACACCTGAGTGTGAAAACACCTCCACCTGCACCTTCAGCAGCTCCGACAAAAATACATCTAATTTAAAACTGTCAAAAGTCATTTCATCTAACGTCCATACAAACATTGTTTAAAGTGGAATTTGGTCACAAGCTAAAAGTAAAGGTGAGCCTTCCCACCACACACCTGTGGACTGAACTCAGACTAACAGAGTGGATACTGCGTTTCCCAGAAGGCCTCTGTTCAGCTCCCTCTGCTCTCTGCTGACACCTGCAGGTCAGAGTCTGCATGCAGAACCTTCTCAGACTAGAACGTGCAGATGAAGAACCTGGGGTTTATTGCTGCTGAACATGTCAGTGAAGACTAGGAAACATGGCACCAACACGCCTGTAGGGGGCAGTCAAAGACCACAAACAGTTGATGAGCCACTGCTGAGTGGACACACTGCATGTTTAACAAACCAGCATTAAAGCATGTTTCTGGCTGCTATAGGACTGTTTGCATGTGCAGCATCAAACTCTACCATAACATCGTGTTAGCCCTGATGAACCTCCACCACATACAGCTGTGAGAGCCATCAGGTCACACTGTCATCATTAAGCTTAGTTTACCTTAGGTAACCATTCTGTCTGAAGCTCAACATGTCTGTGATCAGAAGAGACGCGTGTGTGTCAGTTAAACGGCAGAGCTGCCATGTGATTGGTGGAAAAAGACATTTATTTTCAAAATGTTCCATCGATAATAAAAACAGACATGTAAACACCGTTTTTCAGTAAAATACAGACAGAAAACTACGGCACCACATTCAGACATTCACCAATCAATAATCAATTACAGGTCATGTGATGACAGAAAGTACCGGTCCATGATGCTGCTGCCTGCTGTGGACCTTCAAAACAAAACAAACAAATGTAAGCATCCACCCGATCAATCGATCACCATCCACCCGATCAATCAATCACCATCCACCCGATCAATGAATCCAACCATCCACCCGATCAATCAATCACCATCCACCCTATCAATCAATCACCATCCACCTGATCAATGAATCCAACCATCCACCCGATCAATCAATCACCATCCACCCGATCAATGAATCCAACCATCCACCTGATCAATCAATCACCATCCACCCGATCAATCAATCACCATCCACCTGATCAATCAATCACCATCCAACCTTCCACCCGATGAATGAACCTGATGATATTTTAGGTTTCTGAGTTCCAGCTGATGGATGTCAATCAGCAGGTAAAGGGGGCGTGGCTCTGTGGTACGATCCAATCAGGACGAAGCTGCTGCCTACAGACTGAACTTTGCATCTTCTCATCATTCATGAAGACGTTTTATTGGACTCTTCCCATCAACCTTTGCACAGCGCTCTCCAGCGGTCACAGTAATGATGAAGTAGATGTTATCACTGTAACCATAGCAACCAACGTTCTCCGACAGGCTGTGTGAGAGGCATGTTCCAGAAACACTGACTGCTCCATACGTGAGCTAACGTTAGCATCTGCAGCTAACACGATGGGTACAGAAACAGAAACGCCATCAGAGACGTGAGCTTTAACCCCTGAAACACAAAAAGAGTGACGAGTTAAAAATGATTCGTTGGCGGGACATAGGCGGAAGCGCTGGCGCGGTTTGAGTGGAGGTTTCATCAGCGCGCTGACAGAGAACATGATGGCGGCAGATTGTCACGAAGCTTTGAGCTTCAGACGTCACTTGAAGGCACCGCTGCATCACTTCCTGTCCTCTGAACGTCCGGCGGAAGAACGAGTTTAAAGTGTCTGCTCTCAGAGAAACAAACATGAACCACAGAAATAAACATGAGTTATTTTCCTGATTGTCCGCTCTGCCTCTGCAGCTGATGACCTCAGCGCCACACCATGATCACATGACTCACTGAAACAAACACACACCCACACAGGACCCGCCGCGGAGACACAACCAGAACACCAACACAGAGCTCAGTCTCCTGCTTCCTCCTTTCACCCGTGTGCTCAGTCACACTGACCCCCCGCTGTGACATCATCTGATGACATCACTCCACAGGCACGCCATCCACGCTCTCCTGGGAGATTTCAGAGTCCAGCGAGTAGCAGGAGCTGCCGTTGTCCTGAGTGTCCCTGTTGGCCTCCTCAGAGAGCACAGTGGGGGCGCCTACCGAGGCTCCGCCCCCGGCTCCTCCTCCTGGCTCTGCGGCGCCCTCACAGAAGTGGGCGGAGGCCTGGAAGAGCTGGCTGCAGAGGCGGTTGTAGCGGTGGTAGCGGGACGGCTTGCCGGTGTGGGTGTACATGTGCTCCTGCAGCTGGCTCTTGTGGGAGAAGCGCAGGCTGCAGACGGCGCAGGCGATCTTACGTTTGCGTGAGTGCAGGATGGCGGGGGTGGGGCTGGTCCCGCCTCCTCCGCCCCGGCTCCTCCTCAGCTCAGCGGCTAGCTGGTTAGCAAGCGCCTGGCTCTGCCTCAAAGCCTCCTCCAGACATCCGGCATCCAGCTGCTCCTGGGACCCCGGCGGGCCCTCCTCCTCACCGCCCTGTGACAGACCCTCCATCAGACGGGTGGGGTCAAGGGCGTGGCTGAACAGGTGCTCCTGCAGACCCTCCGGGGAGGAGCAGCGCTCCCCACAGCGCGGACACAGCAGGACCAGGGGCCGGTCTTTGAAGAGGAGGCCCTGACTGGGACTGCTGCCCTGAGCTGGAGACCCTGCTCCGGGGCCCTCCTCCGCCTCACCGTCCTCCTCCTCCTCCACCCGCTCCTGCTTGATGCGAGTCGAGATGTCCGAGTCGTCTCCAGACGCCACAGAGCAGACGTTGCGCAGTGATGAGGCCTGGTGGTCGGAAGGAACTCCTTCCAGGCCGACAGCAAGGGACAGCTGGGAATGGGACCGTCCCCCGCGGACCGACGACCGCCCGTCCTCAGGGGCTGCGCGGGACACTGTGGTGGTCTTGGGGACTCCAGATGCGTCCTTACTCGGAAGCTGGGAGGAGATTTGGATGCCATATAGGTTGGACATTCGGACCACATCGGTGGCAGTGTCAGCAGCGCCCTCGCCAGGTTTGCGGCACAGCTGGTAGGCGTGAAGGAACTTGATGCCGTCCTGCAGCCGGCTCTGGTCCACCGGCTGCTTGGGACACATGCCGGTGTACATGATGTGCAGCAGGTAGCTGAAGACGTCAGGCTGGATGTCTGTGGGCTGGATCTTTATGCACTCACTGTGGACAGAGACACGAGTGTTTACTGCTGTTGTCATGGACACAGTCCGGTTAGCTATCACTAGCCTTCAGTAGCTCCACCACAGAGGCTACAGACATCACAACATGCTCCCTGCTCCTTCAGCCTCCTGGTGTCAACACAGTGTTCATGAATATTCATGTGTTTCACCTCTGAACAGGAAACATGTTAGAACATGTGTGTGTGTTATTAGAGCCTGTATGAGGACAATAACTGACATGTAAAGTCTGTCGTCCCTTCTTTTGTTTTACAGAAGGTTAAAATGAATAAAGACGGTCAGGATTTAACAGGCGGGTTGTCGATACAGCATTTAAACACATCTGGGTGGCGCCGGGTCTGTCAGACTGATGAACAGCCCCCCCCCTCTGTTACACTGTGTTCAAGCCCCGCCCCCGCTGACCTGGTCTGGTGGATGAAGATCATCTTGAAGTAGTTGGAGAAGGCGGCCAGCACGGCGCGGTGGGCTTTGAAGTAGACATTTCCGATGGCGACGGTGCAGTCACACAGGAAGCCGAACTCTCTCTGAACGTTGAGCTGCTGCAGCAGGAAGAGGCTGTGAGACGGCACCTCCATGACCCCGCCTGAAAGACAGCAGCACCCAGCTCAGCAACACACCGGGAGCCGGTCCACGCTGACATCACAGCCTGAGCCCAGGTGGGAGGAGGCGCCCCCCCCAGCTCCACACACGACCTCTGACCTCACTGAAGGTCACACGCACGCGAGGCTGTGAGACACGCACACGCAGGAGAGTGACGGCCCCCTCAGACCACAACAAGCCTCTGATCCACACACACCACCCGCGCGTGCACGCCGTGACGCGCGCCACGGGCTGCAGCCCGCATCCATCCTCCGTCTCTCATTCACATTCAACCACACGCACGTCCTCATCACCTACACGCACGCAGACATGCGCGTGCACGGGCTCTCGGCCGCCTCGCACACACCCTCTTGTCTGCGCGTATCGTGCACGCGCGCCGCTAATCAGGCTCTTACCGCAGAAACGAGCAGATTGTCTCCTGGATCCGGAGCCGATTTGTTGCTGCAGAGGGGATCTCGCAGAACCGCGTCACGTCTCGCGAGAGGAAGGGTCAAAGAGACTGGTCACGTGATTCGACGGTGTGACCCAGTAACATGGAACCAACGATCAATAATGAACTGTTTGATGCCATTTAAATAAATAAAGGAGAGCCAGTCTGTGTCGGACCCAGGAGGAAGTCAGAGACTCAAACACGGGTTCATAGATTATTATTATTATTATTAGTATTTTCTTCAAAAAAATCAGATTTCAGCGTGAGAACTACAGAATGACGACACACGTTAATGGAGAGTCTTCTGACGCGTCTGTGGACCGGGTCTGTGGACGGACCGGGTCTGTGGACGGACCGGGTCTGTGGACGGTCTCCTGGCCTGAACCAGACGGTCCCGGCTCTGCCTCTCAGAAAGGGACACATGAAAAGAAGCGGAGTGACACGTCGCTTCTCCATCGGTGCTCTGAATGTGCGCTCAGAGTGAGACCTCTGCGGCTCCCAGCTTTGGGCTTTTCCGGTTAATACTTTCAAAATAATGTCCGGATGATAAAGTGACTTGGATCTTTAAAGTCTTTTTGCTTTGACTTATCTAACTTTGAAGTTTCTTACAGCAGCACAGATCACAGATCATGTTTATAAGTGTGTTATAAGTGGCTGGGCTCACCGGGGTCAGAGGTGGGCAGGTTCAGCCTCTTCATGGTCTCCGTAGATAGATACTTTATTGATCCCCAGCGGGATACTCAGGACTTGGTTGGGCCCCCTGAACCAGGACCCAGGCTCTTGTCTGGACCGAGGCTCGGGTCCGTGGCTGACCCCTGTGATCACATCACAGCTGATGTTTCTGATCATCCAGGCGCTGACACGTGATGATGTGTTGTTGTGTTTAAACGTGAACAGCACTGACGCCATTTTCCTGTTTTTGGGGATGACGGGTCGGTGGAAGCCGGAAGTCCAGTAGAAGTGTTTCACTCTGAAAGCTGGTGGTTAGAGCGGAACTCCTTCCTGCCGCGCGCGGCTTGACGCAGCAGACTGCGGAAGTTCTTTCATCGAGCAGCAGCAGCAGCAGCAGAAGAAGAAGCTTCGTCTCAACTTTCCGCCCGAACAACAACAATCCGCCCGGGAGGAAACTCCGACCGTCCGCTCAGCAGCTCCTCCGCCGGCCTCCGGTACCCACGGTGAGTGGCCTGCTCTGGGTCCGGGCCCCGGGCCCCCGGGCCGGGTGAAGTTACAGAAGGTCCCCGCGGCCTGCTGCGTCAGGTTCAGGCTGAGTGCGGGTGGCAGTGCGGGGGCGGCGGGGCTGTTTGCGGGAGAGATGTCGTTCAGAAGCGGTTTTTAGCGCCTTTCACGCTCACTACGAATCCGGCAGGACTTTCAAAATAAAGGACTTTACTCTAAAACACCGCGGCCCGTGCAGCTCCGGCCGTGTCTGTGTGTTTAAAACATAAAGAACAGCAGAGCTACCGCAGCCTGTGTGCGGTGGAACCCCGCACCAACCTCCGCTGTGTCAGTGGTCATACTTAGGCTTTACTCTTAATCCCTTAGCTGGAGGAACTTCCGGTACAGCGATGCTAACCGTGGTTAGCTTGTGGCAGCTAACGTCCGCGGAGCTGCAATCTCCATTTTAGCTCGTGATGAGGCCGGCCTCTCCCCGCTGCCCCGCGGGCTCTGCTGCTCCGCGGGCCGCTCAGCCACAGTGAACCTCGGTGCCTTCACACACAGACCGACCTCCAGCTCAGGCCCCCAGGAGAACTCTGCTGCTGGCCCCTGCTGGCCCCCTGCAGGCTGTGGGTCGCAGTCAGCTCAGATCATCCTGTCAGGAAGTCAGTGTCAGACCAGATGTTACATTAGTCCCTGAACTCTGAGTGAACTGGGGTCACGGTGCAGGTCTGGCGAGTCATACTGGGCCTGAGCTTCGATGGCGCCTCGCCGGGCTCAGCCCACTGAACATTCTGACCCCGGTGATCTTTGACTGTGTCCTCCTCTCTGTCCGCAGGGCGATGGCGAGGCCGAGCCACAGCGATCACGTCCTCCAGCAGCTCAACAACCAGCGCGAGTGGGGCTTCCTGTGCGACTGCCTCATCGCCATCGGGGACATCTACTTCAGGGCGCACAAGGCTGTCCTGGCGGCTTGCAGTTCATACTTCAGGATGATGTTCATCCGAGACCAGCAGGGGGCGGGCCGCCTGGACCTCAGCAACCTGCAGATCAGCGCCGAGTGCTTCGACCTCATCCTGCAGCTCATGTACCTCGGACGCATTGTTGTGGGGAGCTACGAGTTTGAGGAGCTCAAGGCCTCCATGGCGTACCTGCAGATGTACTACATCCCTGACTCACTGGAGGATCTGAGGGACATCAGGAGCTCAAACCTCACCCCGTCCTCCTCGGCCTCTTCATCCTCCTCGTCCAGCTCCTCCACTGGACCTGCCGGTGGAAAAATGATGTTTGGAGTCCGCATGTATGAACAGCAGGGGCCTGCCGCCACAGAGGGGGAGCGTATACCAAAAACTGGCAGCGGCAGCGGCGTGCATCCAGCTGCCCCTGCAGCCGTCAGCAGGCCGGCGGTGGAGGAGGAGGTCGTAACCACTCCTCTGATTGTGGCAGCAGTATCAAATCGAGCAGCTGAGCAGCCGTGTGACCTGAGGAAGAGGTCCGGTGGCAGGAGCTCTGCTCTTAAAGACCGTCCAAGGTTTGGCCGCACCTACACCTGCGATGACTGCGGCTTCGTCTTTAGCTGCGAGAAGCTTTTGATCGAGCACATCCTCACCTGCACGAACCGAAAGGCCTACCATCCACCCAGAGGTAATGCGGAGGGGGACAATGACTCCACTAAAGCCGAGAGCTCCGCCTCCGAGAGCACAGAGGAACAGCGGCTCATCTGTAAAGGCGAGGATGACTGGTCCGAGGCCAAGGCCAACTCTGACCGCACCATTAGGTCGGTGGCAGCCGGGACAGACGGGGAGGCCGGGTCCACCCGGAGCATCAAGACGGAGCCGGAAGAAAGCATTTTCCCAGAGATCGAGGTGGTGCGGATCGGCGAGCACAGCCGCAGAGACTGTAGGACTCGCTTCAGTGACGCCACACATAAAGACCTGATGAAAGAGCAGACGGGCTCAGACCGCGAACCAGAGCCCAGCGTGTCAGGTCTGGAGAACAGCAGCGAGCCTTTTGAAGGTCACATGTTGAGCAGCGATGATTCAGGAATCCCTGCAAAGCTCCGAAAGGTCAAAGAGGAGAAGGCCGACGCCGACTGCGCTCCGTGCGAACTCTGCGGGGCTTTGCTAACAGAGGAGGACAAGTCGGCCCACTACCTGTCCAACCACATGGGGCATATATGTGCATGTGGGAGGTGTGGCCAGGTGCTGATTAAAGGCCGGCAGCTCCAGGAACATGCAGAGCGCTGTGGCGAATCCCACGGCGCAGAGTCGGACTCCCATGGAGAGGATGAAGCGTCGCTGCTGGAGGAGCCACAGGGGATGGAGGAGGGCCTGCTGGAGGCAGCCGACCTGGCCTGCCCTCACTGCGGCCTGTTGCTGCAGAATGAGAGCCTGGCGCTGGAGCACGCGCTGTCCTGTCACGACCAGGAGTTGTTCCGCCCAGTGATGCTGGAGGAGGGCGGCGAACCGGATCACCGCCGCAAACACTTCTGCAGCATTTGTGGCAAAGGCTTCTACCAGCGCTGCCACCTGCGGGAGCACTACACCGTCCACACCAAGGAGAAGCAGTTCACCTGCCAGACCTGCGGCAAGCAGTTCCTACGAGAGCGCCAGCTCAGGCTGCACACCGACATGCACAAAGGCATGGCGCGCTACGTGTGTCCGGTCTGCGACCAGGGAACCTTCCTCAAGCACGACCACGTGCGTCACATGATCTCCCACTTGTCGGCCGGTGAGACCATATGCCAGGTGTGTTTCCAGATCTTCCCTGGCGGAGAGCAGCTGGAGAAACACATGGACGTCCACCTGTACATCTGCGGCGTCTGTGGAGAGAAGTTCCGCCTCCGTAAGGACATGAGGAGCCACTATAACTCCAAGCACACCAAGAGACTATGAGGGCCGCCGCGGTCCTCCGGTTTGTTACTGAGAAGCCATAAATGTGAGAACAAAGTATGCACTTGAACACCAAAAAGAAACTTTAATCTGCACTTTTAAATTTTATGCATAACCCATAATCTGTGTTCACACTGCGAGCAGCGGGGCTGATGATTGGGCGCTCTGACTCATGGTGGGCGGAGCGTTTCTGTGACATTCAGACAGTGCTGAGGCATCTTAGCGCTCCTCCTCAGGTGTGAAAGACATTTGTTTAGAGTAAAGTTATTTTGGGCGAGAAACAATCAAAGATGGCGGCTCAGAGCTGAGCGCCAGGGGTATAAAGAGGTGGGGCTGACAGGAAGTGGCTGTAGGTCCAGATTAAAATAAACCTGGTACCTGTTAAACCAGAGACCAGTGAGTGAACCCACTCATCAGATGATGCTCTCATCGTGAGCTCCAAATAAAGCTGTGTGCCTCCTCCTGAGCACAGCGCCCCCCTGTGGCCCAGCACAGGCAGAGAGTGCTCAGTGCCTCAAACTTCTGTCAGATTAAGAATACTAAAACATGTCATTGATCAGGACTGAACTCTGACCGGCAGGTCCTCCACGCAGCACTCGCCGTCCCACGTGCTCTGTGATTGGTGCCTTTACTGTAACACTTCCTGTTGTAGTCACAGTGATGCATGATGGGGGATGGATTGGGGTAGACCCCCTCCCTTAAAGGTAATCTAATAAAAAACTCCACCAACAAAACACTAGAAGCGGCTCAGAACCTGCTGGACCCAGCTGTGGTTTAATGATCCTCTGATGCCTTATGAGTCACATTGTTGTCACTGTATGCATGATCAGAACCCAGAGGACTGACACAGACAGGTTATCAATAAGTCCAGACCTGCAGAGACCATGACAGACCCACCCACAGCCAAAAACCGTTCTCAGCCAGAAGTGGGTCTGAATGTTCTGAAGCCTTTTAGAACCTGACAGAACCAGAACAGACTGAGACCAGGTCAACCTGAGACGCTCCCAAACCTGTTCACAAAACCAGAACCAGGACTGAAAACCAAAGGGAGCTCACCTGATTCATGCGGTGTGTTCACTGACCTCAGAGTAAAGGGGTTTCACAAACTGAGTCAAACTAAACCTGCAGAAACTTAAGACTCGGGTCAGAACACACACCCAGACTCAGAGGGGGTCTGTGTGTGTAGCTCCTGTCTGTTCTGGTTCTACAGTCTAACTCCTGGTGGAGGTCAGAAATGTCCGAATGTTCCTCTTTGTTTCTGTGTGTGTTCTGAACACCGGCCTTCTGCTCTGAATAAACCAAGTGAACTGCTGGAGTGGCTCTGTTCTGTGGGGGGGCGGGGGTCTCTGCTCAGACTGCTTCCAGGCACCTGAGCTCAGCACAGTGTATCTGACATTCACACGCTTCAGACTGAAGACCTTTATGACTGAACATGTGACCGGGCGGTGCAGATCACAGCACTCTGTGTCAGGATGATGATCTGCCTGTTTGCAGAGCAGACACCAGGGGGCGTGCTCTCCCCTCACAGTCCGTGTCGGCACCAAGAACTTTGTTAAAATACCTGTTCTGATGTCAAGGTGTCTCCCATTTGTATCCACACTGTTTGAGGACCCCCGAGGAGACACTGCAGTTACACAACACAACACACTGTTTCACAACAATAACTGCAGACAGTCCAGACCATTGGGTCACAGGAGCAGCAGGACAGGACCGAGCTTCCACAGCCACCTCCTGAGGGGGGATCTGAGGCGTCCTCGAGACTCGGACAGCTGGACCTGGTCTCTGGAGTGGACTGTGTCACATGTTCAGGTTGTATCAAACACACTCCACCTGTGTCGTCACCCTGACAGGGGAACAGATTCATCAGTGAAATGGGAGCAGTCAGATTTCCTGTTTGTTCTTTAGAACTCTCAACTCAGGACAATCCAGAGCTCGTCTGATTGGATCCAAACGAGCTGAACTGCAATCAGCTGGAAACCACGTTAAGCTGATGGAGCCTCCATCAAAGCCTCTGATCAATCAGGCTGTGTGTGTCTGTGTGTGTGTGTCTGTGTGTGTGTCTGTGTGTGTGTGTGAGTGTGTGTGTGTGTGTCTGTGTGAGTGTGTGTGTCTGTGTGTGTGTCTGTGTGTGTGTGTGTCTGTGAGTGTGTGTGTCTGTGTGTGTGTGTGTCTGTGTGTGTGAGTGTGTGTGTCTGTGTGTGTGTGTGTCTGTGTGTGTGTGTCTGTGTGTGTGTGTGTGTCTGTGTGAGTGTGTGTGTCTGTGTGTGTGTGTCTGTGTGTGTGTGTGTGTCTGTGTCTGTGTGTGTGTGTGTGTCTGAGTGTGAGTGTGTGTGTCTGTGTGTGTGTGTGGGTGAGAGGGAGCGGATTTGAGCACCTGAAACTCCAGCTCATCATTTTTACAGATTAAAGTCAGCAGATTACCAGCTGATGGATTACTGAGGTTATTTCATTGACCTTTCATCCTCACATCCAAAAATGTATTATTTATTTATATTCACCTCCCAGATGAGCTCAGAGGGGGTCTTACTCGGGGAGAACCGCCTCTGCTTCCAGTCAGGTTAGATCTGTGGACCCGACAGATCAGAGCAGGTTTCCTGTTATAGAAGCAGGTGAAACTTGAACAGAACAAATAGAACTTTGAGACACTTTATTAATCCCTGGGGGACTGACTGACACTCCAGGTGCTCCATGGTCAGAAATACTATCAGGCCGGAAACAGGCTTTAAACATCCTGCTGCACCTGAATGCACCGTCACATCAGACCTCAGAATAATGAGATCATTCATAAAGATAACATGTAGAGTTTTAGTTTAACTTGACAGAATTGATTTTTATCGATAAACAGAGCTGAAGATGTTTTTAAACACACTGTGAAAGTCTGACTGACTCAAGAAGGACCCGGCTGTTAAGGAGTTAAGTTGTTTTATTAATTGAACACAGTGATAATCAATAACTGGATCAACACACACACACACACACACACACACACACACACACACACACACGGGGTCTTATTTTGAATGGTGTCACCGGTCCTCCGTCCCGGACCCGGATGACTCCGTCTCCCTGCACCGCACCTCGTCCGGGTGCCGGCCTCCCGCGGACTTGTGGGTCGGCAGGTTGGACGGATCCTCCGCGGTAACAGCGAGCGGATCGGCGGTGCTCAGAGCCGCAGTGGTGGAGCCCTTCCCGTCCTCAGAGGACTCGGAGGGTCCGGTGGAGGGGTCACCTCTGAGAGCAGGTGTTTCACTGCTGCCAACAAGATCAATACTGTCCTGATCAATAGTACCAGTGATGTCACCGAGTGAAGAGGGGTCCGTTTGGCATCTGGGGTCTCCTCTGGCAGCAGCAGCTTCAGCGTCTGTCAGCTTCAGCTCAGCCCCGGAGGACCCGGTGCGGGTCAGGCCGGGTCCCGCTGTGGGCTTCCAGAGGAGGCTGTAGTACACAGCCAGGATGACTGCAGCCAGGGACACGGACAGCACGTAGGCCAGCACGGTGGCCAGCCTGACCCACTTCTGGTTGGCTTTGGCCAGCAGCTTCGCCTTCTTCTCCCCGGTGTAGGTGGCGGGTTTCCCTCGCTCCGCAGGGCCCAATCCCGGCGTCCAGGTCCGCGGGTCCCGCATGGTGTGCCGATGCTCCGGGTCAGGGGGGGTGTGTGTGGAGGGACACTGCTGCACAGACCTCCGCCTGCCTCCGCCGCCCCTCTGTGGACCCGCAGCGGGTCATCCACGTGTTTATATCCAGCCGCATCAAGTCAAACCGGGACAACAAGGACCGGAAGTTACTGAGCGGGGTCTTCAAAGTAAAAGCCCTGAGGAGTTCTTGCGTGGTGGGTGGCACAGCTGGGGACCAAAGGAGGGCTCCCTGCAGAGGAGCCCTTTGGAGACCGGCTCTGCCCGGCGGAGTCAGGCTGGTGTGCAGGGAGCCCACGGTGCACGATGGAGCATGAGTTACAGTTTGACTTTATTTGTAATCGATTATCGGTGGAGTGACCCCTCCGTAGGTTTGTACCTGCTTTTATTTAGAGCTTTTATTTTGAAGTGTCAGTACAGGACACTGTGCTCCTTGAATTAAAACATCATAAATAAACAAGTGACGACAGCAGAGCAGCATAGACCAGACAGCTGTGCCTCAGTGTAATCAGATTACTTCACACACGTTTGTAACTCTTCTATGGTTTTAATGAGATTCTTCGCACAGTGAACACAGTGACATCATGACATGATTCATGATTTTTATTTCTTTTTATTTTCTGTAGACCACCACCCTCACTCTACAGAACTACAGCCCATCCCCAACGGTAGCAGCCCCCTCACTCATGGTGCACATGCTGCACTCAGGGATCGAGCCTGTGAGGTAAATAGTTTAGAACGCCACGTTCGTTTAACACGATGAAACGTTCTTGTGGCTAATGGCTGATGTGGGTCAGACACAGAGAAACACGTTCAAACAACAGATGTGTTTAAGTTCGGCTACTTTTTTTATAATGTATCTTTCTGGGTTTAAGCAAAGTTGATCTTTAACATGAGGAGACAAAGGAGACAAAGGAGGTCTGAGGACCTTCTGTGAACCTGGTAAAGGTCTGAAGCTCAGCAGGTTCAGGGCTACTTCTACTCCTGTGATGCCTTTAGGTTAAAGGCATTAGTTTATGGTGGAATTAAGTTGCATAAATAAGGTTTAAATAACTTAGCAGTTAATTAATAGAAGTAAATTCATGTTAAAATTGTTTAAAATATTTTTATGGGTTGAAATTTGATCTGAGTGAGACATCTCTTGTATAAACCCTCTTTGTTGATTTTGTGTGTTTGGAAACACGAACGAGTGAGCGCTCTTACCTGGCACATATCTTTGTTGTACTTTCTCCGGCAATGAGCAACAAGTCAGTGAAATAAGGGAGAAAACGACTCATGCAAACGCTGAATGTGACTAAAAGCGCCTGTGCCTTGGGAAACATTCGTCTTTGTGAGTAGCAATGTGTTCACAAAGCACTTGTACATGAGCTAAAAGTATTTCGACTGTTTGAATGTAAAGTGGTGCATGTGTGTAAGCTAGGCTAATTAAGTGTAGCATTTTGTATCGCTAGTCATTTATTTTTCCTTTCTGTATTTTTCAGTTACAAAAAACAAAAATAACATTGTTCATCAAAGATCTTCAGTAAAACCAAGAAAAGCAAGCCTTGTCTGGGGACCTTTGTTCAGTTTGTTCGCTGGCTGTCTAGCTCTACATAGTTACGTGGTGTGAGGACAGCACAGTAAAAAGACGACTACTCGGCGGGTTCAGGCATACAGAGCTACATTAAGCAACATGAGTCTACGTTCAGGGAAAAATTATCTGAAAGACTACGCTGCTGAACAGCAAGATAAAACAACCGGTGGTGAACAACAAATAGAGGTTACTGCTCCACCAGCTTCAATGAAACTACAGTCTCAACCATTTGACGCCAAGTCGCAGATATCCAGAGCGCCATCGCGGCGGTCTCAACGGACATCATCATCATCAACAGGTTCTGCAGCAGCAACCGCCTACGCCAAAGCTCAAGCAGCGCGAGCCCGTCTGGCCTACGCTGAGAAAGAAGCCCAAATGATGAAGCAGAGGGCCGAGCTGGATGCTCATCTGCATGTCCTTCAGTGCCAAAAGGCAATAGCCGCAGCTGAAGCAGAGGCCTCAGCCTATGAAGAAGCAGAGATTCAGAGTGGGGAGATCTGCAGGGAGCTATGTGTGGAAGCTGAGTCCATTAGTACAGAGCAGCGTACTAAGGAGTATGTTCAACGGCAATGTGAGTTACTCTTCCCAGACACTCAGCACAACGCAGTACAGCCTCCTGAAAGAAATTACAACGAAGGAGACATACAAGTCAGTACTCGGTTAACTAATCCTGTGGGAACCAACACTCAGATAAACCCCCCACCAGTGAACAGAGAAATTAAACAGGAGCAAACAGTGAACACATGTGTAACCAACACTTACCTGCCCAACCCTACAAGGCACACTGCCAGCCTTAACAACAGCATAACTGAAGCAAACAATGCTCAAGATTTTGCTAAATACCTCATCCGCAGAGAATTAGTGAGTACAGGTCTCCTGCAATTTGACGATAAACCCGAAAACTATTGGGCATGGAAAACCTCATTCATTAGTGCAACTAAAGACCTGAATTTGTCTCCCAGAGAGGAAGTAGACCTGTTACTGAAATGGTTGGGTCCAAAGTCATTTGAACAGGCCAAACGCATTCGTGCTGTACACACCCTCAATCCTGCTGCTGGTGTCAAGATGGTCTGGCAGCGCCTCGAGGAATGTTATGGATCACCTGAGGCCATTGAAGATGCACTCTTAAAAAAGGTAGAGGATTTTCCCAAACTCACTTACAAAGATAATGTTAAGTTGCAAGAGCTTAGTGACATCTTAATGGAGCTACAGTGTGCTAAACAAGATGGCAGCCTTCCTGGGCTTGCATACCTGGACACGGCGAGAGGAGTCAGACAAATAGTTGAAAAACTTCCCTTCAACCTACAAGAAAGGTGGACAACTGTAGGCTCGCAGTTCAAAGAGGCTCATAATGTGTCATTTCCCCCTTTCTCAGTTTTCTCACAATTTGTCCAGCAGCAGGCGAAAATGAGGAACGACCCAAGCTTTGCTATGTCCACTTCTGACAGGCACATCCCTTCTCACACAGAAAAACTGAGAACTTACAGTCGCAAACCTACTGTAGCAGCACACAAAACGGACATAGCAGCAGAGCACAACCAAAACAGTCCCAGTCCAAAGAAAATGGAGGAACCTGATCGTCAGTGCCCGATCCACAAAAAACCTCACCCGCTCAGAAAATGTAAACTTTTTAGGGACAAACCCATGGAAGAAAGACAGGCCTATCTAAAAGAGCTTCACATCTGCTACAGATGCTGTGGATCTGTTCGACACATTGCAAAGGACTGTAAAGCAGTGGTCAAGTGTATTGAGTGTGAAAGCCCTAAGCATACATCAGCAATGCATCCTGGGCCTGCTGTCGCCCCAAAGAGCACTGCACTGGAGGATGATGGCAGTGAAGAGCAGAGTGAAGACTCCCCTTCAGTCGTGTCAAAGTGTACAGAGGTATGTGGCCAAAGCGATAGTCCACGTTCATGTTCTAAGATCAGTCTGGTAAAAGCATATCCCGCAGGGCACAAAGACAAGGCTATTAAAATGTATGCTGTAATAGATGAACAGTCCAATAGGTCACTGGCCAAGTCTGAGTTTTTTAGCCTTTTTGATATCAAAGCTCCGTCTACTCCATACACCTTAAAGACTTGCTCTGGCAAAGCACAAACCTCAGGTAGGAGAGCTGTAAACTTCGTACTTGAGTCCATGGATGGAAAAGTTAACATCCAGCTGCCGCCTTTGATTGAATGTGACTCTGTTCCAGACGATAGAACTGAAATACCCTCTCCAGAGTTAGCTCGGCATCAGCCTCACCTCCTCCCAGTTGCAGACAACATCCTACCTGTCGACCACCAGGCGCCAATCCTTTTACTCCTGGGTAGGGACATCCTCAGGGTCCATAAGGTACGTGAACAAATTAACGGACCTCACAATGCTCCATACGCCCAGAGGCTAGACCTAGGATGGGTTATTGTGGGAGAAGTGTGTTTAGGAAGAGCACACAGGCAGTCAGAGGTCAATGTCTACAAAACACACACCTTGGAAAATGGTCGTGCATCCTATTATGAGTCCTGCCCGAGCATAATTCATGTTAAAGAGGATTATGGGGTTACTATGCCCACCAGCTGTGACACGGACACTTTAGGACACTCTGTGTTTGTTGGATCTGACTGTGATAACAAACAGGCCATGTCTTTTGATGACAAAGCATTTCTGACAATAATGGAAAACAAAGTTTATCAAAATCAAGAAAACAGCTGGGTTGCACCTCTACCCTTTTGCTCTCCGAGAAGAAGGCTACCAAACAACAGAGAGCAAGCTCTGAAACGCCTCTGCTCTCTTCGAAAGACTTTGGAAAAGAAACCACAAATGAAAGATCATTACATCCAATTCATGCAAAATATGTTGGATAATGACCAAGCCGAGCCTGCTCCGGCCCTGCCCGAAAATAAAGAACATTGGTATCTTCCCACATTCGGTGTATACCACCCACAGAAACCAGATCAAATAAGAGTCGTATTTGACTCAAGTGCAGAATGTGATGGAATCTCCCTCAACCAGGTGCTGCTCAGTGGACCTGATTTAAACAATTCCCTTTTAGGAGTGTTGTTGCGCTTTCGAAAAGAGCCCATAGCTGTGACAGCTGATGTGCAACAAATGTTTTACTGCTTTGTTGTGGATGAAGACCACAGGGACTTTCTGCGTTACCTGTGGTATGAAGACAATGACACTGCAAAAAATATAGTTGAGTTTAGAATGAAAGTTCACGTGTTTGGGAACAGCCCATCACCCGCTGTCGCCATCTACTGTATGAGGAAAGCAGCACAGCAGGGTGAAAAAGAACACGGATCCAAGGCGAGGCATTTTGTTGAACGTCAGTTCTATGTTGATGATGGGCTCACATCAGTCGCCACCCCAGAGGAAGCAATCAACCTGCTTGTGAAAACACAAAACATGTTAGCAGAGTCTAACCTACGCCTTCACAAAGTGGCATCAAACAGTAGTCAAGTCATGGAAGCTTTCCCTGCTGAGGATCGTGCAAAGGATTTGAAAGATTTAGACCTAGCAGTGGACCCTCTTCCAGTTCAGAGAAGCTTAGGACTCTTTTGGAACTTAGAATCTGACAGCTTCACTTACCATGTATCAAGCGAGACAAAACCATTCACACGGAGGGGAGTGTTGTCGACAGTCAACAGTCTCTATGACCCTTTGGGCTTTGTTGCTCCTATAATAATGCAGGGAAAAGCTCTACTCAGAGAACTGTCATCTGATGGGAGAGACTGGGACACACCCTTACCCCCTGAAAAACAAGAGAGGTGGGTCTCATGGAGAGACTCTTTGCACGCCCTTGATAACCTCCTGATGCCAAGGTGCTACCGCCCAGGTACGTTAAGCACAATGAAACTAAAAGAACTATGCATTTTCTCTGATGCTTCCACTGTAGCTATAGGGGCAGTAGCTTATCTGCGTACAGTCGACAGTGAAGAAAAATGCCATGTGGGCTTTGTGATGGGGAAATCCAAACTTGCACCCCGCCCTGCACACACAGTGCCACGCCTGGAGCTCTGTGCTGCTGTGCTTGCCGTAGAAATGTTTGAGCTCATCAGAGATGAGCTGGACATGCATGTGGACAATGTGACATTTTACACAGACAGTAGAGTTGTGTTAGGCTATATACACAACACTTCCAGACGATTCTACATGTATGTAGCCAACAGGGTGACACGCATTAGGACATCCACACACCCTGATCAATGGCATTATGTGCCAACTGAGTTAAATCCAGCTGACAAAGCTACAAGATTTATTCAAGTAGCTGACCTGCAGAACAGCATCTGGTTCTCAGGTCCATCTTTCCTGTACTCTGACATGCACACAGGTACACACACTGGCCCTTTTACACTCATTGAACCAGGAAAAGACGGAGAGATACGTCCAGACACGAAGGTTTTGAAAACTACAATTTCACAGTCACTGCTGGGCTCTGAGCGTTTTGAGAGATACTCAAACTGGACCAAACTATGCAGAGTCATAGCCAAACTCATTCATGTCATCATATCCTTCACACAAAAGACAAGTGGACTAAGAGGATGGAAAAGTTTTAATGAGACACCAAGCATCCAAGAACTCACTCAAGCTAAAGTTGTCATCATTCAAGCTGTCCAACAGGATGCCTACAAAGAGACACTCAAAAACCTTAAGAAAGGTAAACAAACGGACACAAAACTTGACACACTGAAAAAGCTCAATCCTGTAGTTGATGAAAACAACCTGTTACGTGTCGGTGGTCGCCTCTCCTCCACTAACCTCACAGAGGATGAAAAACACCCTCTGATTATCCCATCTACCAGCCACGTTGCCAAACTACTTGTAAGTCACTGTCATGAACAAGTGGCTCATCAAGGGAGGCACATAACTGAGGGAGCCATCCGTGGTGCTGGTTATTGGATAGTTGGAGGTAAACGTCTTGTTTCATCTGTCATCCATAAGTGTGTCCTGTGTCGTAAGTTAAGAGGAAAAATGCAGACCCAGAAAATGGCTGACTTACCCAGAGATCGAGTTACTCCTGAACCACCCTTTACCACTGTAGGTCTAGATGTGTTTGGGCCATGGACAATTGTAACACGTCGCACAAGAGGTGGTAGTGCACAGAACAAACGCTGGGCAGTGATATTCACATGCATGTCTACTAGGGCTGTGCATATTGAACTGGTGGAGACTATGTCTGCTGACAGTTTTATCAATGCATTAAGGAGGTTTTTCTGTATTCGGGGCCCAGCCAAGCTTCTGCGCTCAGACAGAGGCACTAATTTTGTGGGAGCTTGTAAGGAACTAGGCCTGGACTCAGAAAACACAACAGTAGGAAAGTACCTACAGGAGAGAGGATGTACATGGACATTCAACCCTCCTCACGCATCACATATGGGAGGCTCGTGGGAGCGCCTCATAGGGGTCGCCAGGCGCATTCTGGATGCAATGTTGTCACGAACAGAACAAACACGTCTCACTCATGAGGTGTTAAGCACATTTATGACTGAGGTGATGGCGATTATTAATGCAAGGCCTCTTGTTCCTGTATCCACCGACCCCGACAGTCCTGCAATACTCACCCCAGCTATGTTACTAACACAGAAGATGAGTGCTATTTCTGCCCCTTCTGGGAGTTTTTTCATCAGGACAGTTGTTTGGAAAACAATGGAGGCATGCTCAACACCTTGCTGATACCTTTTGGAAGAGGTGGAAGGGAGAGTATCTGTCCACTCTGCAAAGCTGTGCGAAGTGGATTGAAACCAGACCTAACATCAAAGAAGGAGATGTAGTCTTATTAAAGGACTCTCAAGTCAGCAGGAATGAATGGCCCATGGGACTCATAGTGAAAACATTCCCCAGCAGTGACAACAAGGTCCGCAAAGTGGAAGTGCGGACTGTGCAAGATGGGACTGCTAAAGTGTTTCTCAGACCAGTTTCTGAGGTTACTGTTTTGCTTGCAGAGACTGAATGAATATTCTTTGATGCTAAATAATCCATGTGTTTGAATATGGTGCATGATGTTTTGGTGATATAAAGTGTTTATATCAAGTGGGGAGTGTGATGCCTTTAGGTTAAAGGCATTAGTTTATGGTGGAATTAAGTTGCATAAATAAGGTTTAAATAACTTAGCAGTTAATTAATAGAAGTAAATTCATGTTAAAATTGTTTAAAATATTTTTATGGGTTGAAATTTGATCTGAGTGAGACATCTCTTGTATAAACCCTCTTTGTTGATTTTGTGTGTTTGGAAACACGAACGAGTGAGCGCTCTTACCTGGCACATATCTTTGTTGTACTTTCTCCGGCAATGAGCAACAAGTCAGTGAAATAAGGGAGAAAACGACTCATGCAAACGCTGAATGTGACTAAAAGCGCCTGTGCCTTGGGAAACATTCGTCTTTGTGAGTAGCAATGTGTTCACAAAGCACTTGTACATGAGCTAAAAGTATTTCGACTGTTTGAATGTAAAGTGGTGCATGTGTGTAAGCTAGGCTAATTAAGTGTAGCATTTTGTATCGCTAGTCATTTATTTTTCCTTTCTGTATTTTTCAGTTACAAAAAACAAAAATAACATTGTTCATCAAAGATCTTCAGTAAAACCAAGAAAAGCAAGCCTTGTCTGGGGACCTTTGTTCAGTTTGTTCGCTGGCTGTCTAGCTCTACATAGTTACGTGGTGTGAGGACAGCACAACTCCACTGCAGTCAGGATTAAATGAAGCGATGCTCTCAGTACCTCAGTGGTTCAAACAACAACAGGAAGTCCTGTGAGGGAAAGCAGAGTCACACATCAGGAGACAGAATCACACATGCTGTTTAATGTGTCTGAAGTTAGACAGTAAACCCACCACTGACCTCCTCCTCACTCGTCCAGGCCCTTCTTGGAGGACCCGTCCCTGGTCTTGGCTCTCAGCTTGTTCACTTGTGACTCGGCGATGTCGGCCCTCTCCTCGGCCTCCTCCAGCTCATGCTGCAGCTTTCGGAGTTTGGTTAAGTTGGTGTTGGCCGCCTCCTCCGCCTCCTCGGCTGCATGTTTGTAGGACTTTACCTTCAGCTGCAGCTTGTCTACGAGGTCCTGGAGGCGGGCCAGGTTCTTGCGGTCTTCCTCGGTCTGGTAGGTGAGCTCTTTGATTCTGCGTTCATACTTGCGAACCCCCTTGATGGACTCTGTCCCCCTCTTCTGCTCCGCCTCCAGCTCGTTCTCCAGCTCTCTGATGCGAGCCTCCAGCTTCTGCAGCTGCTTCTTCCCGCCCTTCATAGCGATCTGCTCAGCCTCGTCCAGGCGGTGCTGCAGGTCCTTAATGGTCTGCTCCATGTTCTTCTTCATGCGCTCCAGATGGGCACTGGTGTCCTGCTCCTTCTTCAGCTCCTCTGCCATCATAGCTGCATCTGTGATGGCCTTCTTTGCCTTCTCTTCAGCGTTGCGGTTCTCCTGTATGGCCTCCTCCATCTCACTCTGCAGGTGGAGGAGGTCTGCTTCATGCTTTTTCTTCTGGTTGATCAGGCTGGTGTTTTGGGAGTGGAGTAGCTGCATTCGCTCCGTCGTGTCGGTGAGCTCCTGCTCTGCCAGTTTGCGACTTCTCTCCGTCTGCTCAAGGGCGGCCCTCACCTCCTCCAGCTCAGCCTGGATCAGGTTGTTTCTGCGCTCGAGCAGACCAATGTTTTCTCTCAGGTCATCGTTGCTGTGCTGGGTGTCATCCAGCTGCAGCTGAGAGTCCTTCAGGAACGCCTGTAGGCTCTTCAGTTGTTTCTGAGCATCAGCTGCCTGCCTGTTAGCTTGGCTCAGCTGGATCTCCATCTCATTGAGGTCCCCCTCCATCTTCTTCTTCACTCTCAGGGCCTCATTTCTGCTCCTGGTCTCGGATTCCAGGGAGGACTGAAGAGACTCCAGTATCCGTTGGTAGTTCCTCTTGGCTTGCTCCATTTCTTCGTCTTTTTCAGCCAGCTTGCGCTCAATGTCAGCCTTCACCTGATTGAACTCCAGCTGGGCTCTGAGGATCTTGCTCTCTTCATGCTCCAGAGAACCCTCGGCCTCCTCCAGTGCTGACTGGAGCTCTGCCTTTTCCTGTTCAAGCTGCTTCCGCATCTTTTCCAGTTCATGTGTGCTCCTTCCACCTTCTCCCAGCTGGTCAGTGAGGTCAGAGATCTCCTCCTGGAGGTTCTTGTTCTCTCTCTTCATTGTCTCAAGGTGATCCAGTGACTCCTCATAGGCGTTTCTTAGTTTGAAGAGTTCAGTGCTCAAAGACCGAGCCTCCTTCTGAGAGGCCTCTAATTCACACTGCGACTCCTCGAACTTTTGCTTCCACTCTGCCAAGACTTTGTCAAAGCTTCTTTGTTTTTTGTCCAGTGCTGCTGATGCTGCATTAGATCTTTCCAGGTCCAGCATCAGGTCTTCAATCTCATTTTGGAGGCGGTGTTTGGTCTTCTCCAGAGAGGAACACTTTGCATTCACAGCCTCAATGGCCTCCTCAGCCTCCTGGAGCCTCTGAACCAGCTTCTTCTTTGCTTCTTCCAGCTCCTCTGTCCTCTGGATGCCATCAGTTTCATATTTTGTCCTCCATGCAGAGACCTCTGAGTTGGACTTGGACAAAGCTCTCTGCAGCTCAGCTTTGGCTTCCTGCTCCTCTTCAAACTGTTCTCGGAGCAGATCACAGTCGTGGCGTGCTGACTGGACAGCATGGGCGAGAGCGTTCTTCGCCTTTACTTCTTCTTCCAGCTGTCGGCGAAGATCTTCCACCTGCTGGTTGTACGAGTTCTTCCCTCTGGTCAGCTGTGATATCAGACACTCCTTCTCCTCCAGCTGCCGTCCAGCGTCGCCGTTCTCTGTGAGCAGCTTGGCCCTCTGGGTCGTCAGGTCATTGATGGTCCGCTGAGCCTCCTCATATTTACTCTTGTACTCGTTCATGTTGTCTTCCATTGTACGGCACATCTTCTCAATGTTTGATTTGACCTTCACCACACTCTCCATGTTAGAATACAGGTCGTCCAGCTCCAGCTTCAGCTCGCTCTTCTCCTTCTCCAGCTTCTGCTTCACACGTTGCAGGTTGTCGATCTGTTCTCCCAGTTCGGCGACGCTGTCGGCATGTTTCTTCCTCAGGGTGGCGGCGGTGGCCTCATGCTGAAGAGTGGACTCCTCCAGCTCCCTCCGTAGCTTCTGAAATTCTGCGTCCCTCTTCTTATTCAGCTCCACCTGAGCGGATGTGGCTCCCCCTGCTTCCTCTAGACGTTCGCTAATATCCTCCAGTTCACGGGAGAGGTCTGAGCGCTGCTTCTCCACTTTGGCCCGGGCTGCACGCTCAGCATCCAGCTCCTCCTCCAGCTCCTCAATTCTCGCCTGGTTTTCTTTCAGCTTCTTTTGGAGCTGAACTGAAGCAACCTGCTCGTCCTCTAGTCTGGAATTTATCTGTGTGACCTCAAAGTCTTTTTTCTTGAGTTTTTCCTCCAGCTGCTGTTTGTCATTCTCCAAGTCCATCAGACTCTCCTGGATCAGCTTCACGTCCCCCTCCAGCTTCCTCTTTGAGCGCTCCAGGTCCATCCTGACTTTCTTTTCTTGCTCCAGCGAGCCCTCCAGATCGTCCACCTGTTGCTCCAGCTTTGCTTTAGCTTTGGTCAAACTGTTGGCTTTGTCTTCTTCACTCTGCAGGTCGTCCAGGGTCTGCTGGTGAGCCTCCTGCAGTGCCTTCTTCTCCTTGGTCAACTTCATGATGTTTTCATCCTGGGAGGACATCTCCTCTGTCAGGTTTTTCACCTTGTTCTCTGTAGCATGTTTCTCTTTTTCCACCTTGGCTAAAGTTAGCTCCAGGTCATCTATATCTTTCTTCAGCTCAGAACATTCATCTTCAAGCTTGCGTTTCTTAGCTGTGAGATCAGCGTTGAGCTCCTCTTCATCCTCCAGTCTTTCAGTCATCTCCTTCAGCTTTGCCTCCTGCTGAATCTTGCTCTTTATAAGCTGTTCACAGCGTTCTTCAGCATCTGTGAGTGTGTCCTGTTCAGACTGAATCTGCAGGGTCAGATCGTTCTTCTCTTGGAGAAGAGTCACTATTTTCTCCTCTAATTCCTTCCGCCGTGCTTCAGATTTCTCCAGAGCTTCCTTCAGCTTGTTGAATTCATCCTTCATGTTGGCCATCTCTTTCTCAGACTCAGCGCTTTTTAGCAGGGGTTTGATCTTGAAGAAAAGCTTCATCCAAGGCCAATTCTTCACTCCCAGGAAAGACCGAAGGTTCCACTGGATGACCATCAGGGCATCTCTACGTTCTATCAGCTTGGCAAATTGCTCCCTCATAAGGAGGGCCCTGGCATTGGCCTGGATCCTGGTGATGATACGAGATAGTTGCTCATCACGCATTTCTTCCAGTGTTCCCAGCAGACCAGCCTTAAAGAAGACTTTTGTGTGGCCAAACTTGTACTGAGTGTGGTCGATGTCCAGAGATCCCAGTAACTTTTCAGCACTTTTCTTGCAGTCGATGAACTGGCCCTCAGGGATGGCAGAGGCATTCAGGATCCGGTACCTCTGTTTGAAGTCACCATAGAGCACTCTGTTTGGGAAACCCTTCCTGCAGATCCTGATGCCTTCAAGGACACCGTTACAGCGCAGCTGGTGCATCACAAGGCAGTTGTCCATGACTCCTGGAGTTTTCTTCTCATTAGGAATCAGACAGCGGACGAAGTGTGGATGAGTGGTCTTCAGGTTGGTCATCAGTTTGTTCAGGTTTTCCCTGTGAAGAGCCGACACTGTCTGGAAGGAAGAACCCTTCTTCTTGGCCCCTTTGCCGCCCTTATCGCCACCATCAGCTCCTGAATAGCTCACAAACAGCAGGCTGAGAAGCTTGAGAGAGGACTTCTGGAAAAGGCCGACAACAGTTTCATTCAGGGGGTCTTTGTTTTTCACCAGCCAGCCAGAGATGTTGTAGTCTACAGTGCCAGCGTAGTGAACCAGGGCAAAATGGGCCTCTGCTTTCCCTTTTGCTGCCCTTGGCTTCTCAAACATCTTGTTCTTGCCCAGATGATTATCATAGAGCTTGGACTTGAAGGTCTGGTCACTGGCTTTTGGAAACATGCATTCCTCCTCGAGAATAGACAAGATTCCCATTGGCTTCTCAATCAGGTCAATACAGGCCTGCAAGTCCATCCCAAAGTCAATGAACTCCCAGTCGATGCCCTCTTTCTTGTACTCTTCCTGCTCCAGGACAAACATGTGATGGTTGAAGAACTGTTGCAGTTTCTCGTTGGTGTAGTTGATGCACAGCTGCTCAAATGTGTTGAAATCAAAGATCTCAAATCCAGCGATGTCCAGCACCCCTATGAAGTACTGACGGTGCTGTTTGGTGTCCAGTGATTGGTTGATTCTCACCACCATCCAGTTGAACATCTTTTCGTACACTGACTTAGCCAGTGCACCGATGGCATAGTAGACTTGGTCCACGCTCTGGCCTTTGGTGACGTACTCGTTTCCCACCTTGACCCTGGGATGGCACAGTCCTTTGATGAGGTCAGCGGAGTTCAGTCCCATCAGGTAAGCAGATTTATCAGCAGCTTCGGTGCCATCAGGCTCTGCCTGCTCCTCACGCTGCTTCTGCTTGAACTTCATGTTGCCGTAGTGCATGATGGCACCGGTCAGTTTGTAGACGCCCATCTTCTCGTCTGGGGTGAAACCGAGCACATCAAAGGCGCTGTCAGTGGCCATCAGCTCCTCAGAGTCATTGATGGAAGCGACCGTTACCTCTCCTTGGGAGATGTAGGAGTAGTCATATGGGTTGTTGGTTATCAGCAGCATGTCCAGCAGCTCTGGCTTCTGATTGGACAGGATCTGATAGAAGATGTGGTAGTTTCTCTCAGCCTTGAGCTGAAAGGTGACCCGGGACTTCTCCAGCAGGTACGTCTCAATGTCGGCAGACGACAGTTTGCCGCTGGTGCCAAAATGAATTCGAATGAACTTTCCAAAACGTGACGAGTTGTCATTTCTCAAGGTTTTGGCGTTACCGAAGGCCTCCAGCGCTGGGTTTGCCTGGATGATTTGATCCTCCAAGGTCCCCTTGCTGCTGTCTTTTTTGACTCCACTGCCCACAGCAGCAATGCTGGCAAAGTACTGGATGACTCTCTTGGTGTTTACCGTCTTTCCCGCTCCGGATTCTCCGGTGATGAGGACGGACTGGTTCTCCCTGTCGGTCAGCATGTACTGGTAGGCATTGTCAGAGATGGAGAAGATGTGGGGAGGGGCCTCACTCCTCTTCTTCCCCCTGTAGGCCGCCACCACCTCCGAGTCATAGACAGGAAGCCACTTGTAGGGGTTGACGGTGACACAGAAGAGCCCGGAGTAGGTGTAGATCATCCAGGCGGCATAACGCTCTTTGAGGTTAAACAGCACGGCGGGCTCGTGGAGGAACGTAAACATAGCCATGTCTTCGATTTTATCAAACTTTGGCGGGTTCTGGGGGTGAACATCAGACTCCTTTACTGTCACGGTTGTTCCATCCTCCTTCTTGACGGTCACCATGCCTCCATCTTTGCTCTGGATTTGTCCTTTCACATATTCTACCTTATCGTCAGCAACAAAACATTCAGTCTTGATGTCAAAAGGTCTGGTCTGAGCCTCCAGGCGCTCCTTCTCAGACTTCCTCAGGTAAGGAGCAGCCTTTCCAAACTCAGCCATCAAAGCGTCACCCATGGTTGAGGGTGCAGGTCCTGATCAGTCAGAAGGATCCGGGAGGAGACAGAGAGAGATTCCTGCTGAAGCTGATGGAGAACTGACGCCCGCTCACAGACTGCAGATGTTTATAAAGCCTCCCGGTGGACCAAATTAGGAGATGACTGCTGAAAAGATGGACTAAATCTGTCGTGTGATGTGGACCCTCCACGAGGGCAGACTCAGGACCTCAGGCTGCTAAAGTCCTTTTTAGGAGAAGCAGAGATTCACAGCTTATCTGTGCTCTGATAGAGACGCCGGACACCTCGTCTGCTCCTCCTGTTTCCTCCTCTCGTGTTCAGAGCCCTGGAGGTCATGTGACTTTTTACACTTCTTTAGTTTCTTCTGCACTGTAAAAACTCTGCTGCTGTATTTCAAAACATTCTGGTCAAAGCTGATTGATTTTAAGTTATCAGATGGAATACTATCATCAATTGATAACATGTTCAAGAGATCAATGATTTAAATCTGTCATCCTCACAAGTTGGACATTTGAATACATTTCCCAGCATGCACTGCATTAGACTTAAAGCTGGTGCACACCATCAACCTACAGATGGTTATTGATTATTGATTAGTGCTGATCTGACGTGTTGAACGTGGAGATCCATGTAAATGTAACTTTGATCAGGATGTCATTGATAATCTCTCAGAATGATTTGATGTCAAACAAACCGGTCAGTGTCACAGTGTGTGTGTGTGATTGAAGTGTGTGTTCAGATGCAGCTGCTGCTCTGATATGAAGGCGCTGTGTGACAGACTGGAGTGTTTGTGTCTCTTTATCTGTGACAGCGTCGCCTCTTCAGCCTCCAAATAGAATCCAGACGTCGGCTTTTATCAGTGGACGCAGCTTCATCGTCCCATTACAGCCGAGTGTGTCCTGAACCACCGACAACACAAAATCAATCAAACTCTAAACTGATTTTTATTATTTATTCCAAAATAAACTTTTATTTTTACAAAGATACACACAGTGTGTGTGTGTGTGTGTGTGTTTTGTGCAAAGTTACATTCATTGTCTCACAGAAGAAAATAATGCGTTCACTGATTCAGCTGATTGGATGTTAAATGATCAATATATAAGATGAGGTCTTCTCACACAGACTTATTGATCTTGGTAATCGTGTGATCAGATCTGAAATGTTTTTGCAGCTAATAATAAAAATTATAAACTGTATTTAACTATTTATGTCAAAGTTCAAAACATGAAGCAGCCTAAGAGGGTTACCCAAAGGTCAAAGGTCAGGTTTTACCTGCTGTTCATAGACAGGAAGCTGCAGACGACCTGCCAGAATAAAGGCTCATCCCTGCACACTTCCTCTTCTCAAGTAACATCAACTGAATCAGGCGGCAGCTGGAGGTCAAAGGTCGCCACCTGAAGGGTCCATCGGAACTCACACTGAGCTGAAATGGGAGGGGCTTACAGCACATGATAGGCTGCTGAACACCGCAGCTTCAGCCAAAGCTGATTGTCAGCCATGACAGCGATCAATACAATGTCAGCAAGGCCCAGGTGAGGCTCAGGTGAGGCCCGGGTGAGGCTCAGGTGAGGCTCAAGTGAGGCCCAGGTGAGGCTCAAGTGAGGCCCAGGTGAGGCTCAGGTGAGGCCCAGGTGAGGCTCAGGTGAGGCTCAAGTGAGGCTCAGGTGAGGCCCGGGTGAGGCTCAGGTGAGGCTCAAGTGAGGCCCAGGTGAGGCTCCTGCTCAGCAGAGCGACATGCGTTTGCGGTGCTGCTCCACCAGCGGCACCATGCAGCGAGGCGAGCTGGCCTGCAGCAGGAACGGGTGCTCCAGCAGGTCGGTGGCGCTGCTGCGCTGCAACGTGTCACGGGTCAGCATGCAGCCAAGGAAGTCCTTCAACACAGGAGACACCTGAGACAGTGACATCATCAGACAGGACCAATCAGGAGCCCAAAAACCAACAGCTGGCTCAGCATGTGTGTGTGTGTGTGTCTGACCTTCTGGACATTCTTGATGCTCGGTGCTGCCTCGTCCCTCAGCTTCTTCATGGCACAGATGGGCGTCTCATTGAAATATGGCGGCTCTCCGTCCACCATCTCCACCACCATGATGCCCAGAGACCAGATGTCCACCTGAGGTCAGAGGTCACACAGTACATTCAAAGTTCTGAAAGGCTCGGTGTGTTCTCTGCAGCTGCATCGCCGTTACCTCGGTGCCATACGCCGTTTTAGAGATCACCTCAGGAGCCATCCAATATGGAGTCCCCACCAAAGACTTCCTCTTCGGGACGTCTTTACTGATCTGAGCACAGAAACCAAAGTCTGACAGCTTGATCTACAGGAGCAGGAGGAGGAGGAGCAGGAGGAGGAGGAGGAGGAAGAGGAGGAGGGAGGAGGAGGAGGAGGAAGAGGAGGAGGAGGAGGAGGAAGAGGAGGAGGGAGGAGGAGGAGGAGGAGGAGGAGGAGGGAGGAGGAGGAGGAGGAAGAGGAGGAGGAGGACAGAATATAAGCCACATAATAATAATGATTATGAAACAGTAAACTTAGTAAATCAAATATAAAAGTCTAAATTAAGTTCATCTTATTTGTACATTGTCGAGCTGTTGTCACCACAGAAATCAAAATGTTGATTTGATTTTGAAACCTCCTGTGTCTGTGCTCACTAAGTGTTTGACCAATCAGGAGTCAGTGTGCGACAGAGAGGCGTGAATGAAGGCTTTGTGATGTTAATGTGACGGCCGTGCAGGTGTGTGCTTCAGTTTGGTGGTAGCCTGTCGCATGTCAGCTGCAGTTGCTAAAGCTACATGCTAACAGGCTTAGGCGTGGTCAGAGGCCTGAGCGTGCAGCTAGCTCTGAGGAGCGAGCTGCACCATGAGCTTCATGATCCGGTGTTTGATGAAGTCCAGTCGATAAGGAGGTGGATGTGTTTGAGTAAAACTGTGCGTTAGTCGCTCACGGCCGCAGCAGTTCGCCTGTTCTACAGCTGTCACAGAGGAGAAGCAAGACACACGTTACCCTCCCGTCCAGAGTCAGCAGGATGGAGTCGCTCTTGATGTCGCGATGGATGACGCCCTGAGAGTGAAGGTAGGACAGAGCCTGCAGGACGCCTTCACACACCGTGGCTATCTGCTCCTCATTCAGCCTGAACCACAGACACACAGACACACAGAGAGAGAGAGAGACACACACACAGACACACACACACACAGGACAACACAGACACACACACACACACAGAGAGACAGACACAGAGAGAGAGAGCCACACACACACAGACACACACACACACACAGACACACACACAGAGAGAGACAGACACAGAGAGAGAGACACACACACGCACAGACACACACACACACACACACACACAGAGAGACAGACACAGAGAGAGAGACACACACACAGACACACACACATACACACACACACAGAGAGAGAGACACACACACACAGACACACAGACACACACACACACACAGAGAGACAGACACAGAGAGAGAGAGACACACACACACACACACACACACACACACAGACACACACAGACACACACAGAGACAGACACACACACACAGGACAACACACACAGACACACACACACAGGACAACACACACACACACACACACACAGGACAACACACACAGAGACACGCACACACAGACAGACACACACAGAGACACGCACACAGAGACAGACACACACACACAGAGACACGCACACACAGAGACAGACACACACAGAGACAGACACACACACAGAGACAGACACACACACACAG